>NC_041400.2:65468034-65768034 GCF_900747795.2 Erpetoichthys calabaricus | reverse complement strand
GAAGAGGCCGTGACTTCCTGTAAAAATGCTCTCTTTTTTTAAAACTACCTTTTTAATAAGTGTTATATCACTAGAACAAGAGTTTGGCTGAAACCATATGAAAACTGTTGCAATGAGGAGTTTAATAAATCAAACCCTGCTAAATTGTTTTGATATGAATAGTGTCATTGAAGAAAATGGCAAATATCTGTTCAACAAGTTTAGGAATGTTATGTTCTAGTGCTAATATACTAGAAAAACATTTAGGAGTGAAACAACCCTGGGATGTGGTCTGAAACTGATATGGGCTCATTGAGGTTACTTCTACTAAATGAAAATGATTTCCGTCCACTCTGACATTTTCACATTGTTTAGTAAATCTCCCTATCTGGGGTGGAGTGGTCGCTCTGAGGCTAAGGATCTGCGCTGGTATCCTGAAGGTTGCCGGTTCAAATCCCCATCACTGCCAACAGAGATCCTACTCTGCTGGGCCCTTGAGCAAGACCCTTAACCTGTAATTGCTCCAGGGGCGCTGTACAATGGCTGACCCTGCGCTCTGACCCCAAGGGGTATGCGAAAACTAACAAATTTCTAATACGAGAAATTGTATAAGACGAAATAAAGAACAAAAAAAAAAAAAAAGTACTAAAAAAAACACATAGTGACAAACAGTGACTTTTGCCTACACTGGGCATGTACAGTGCATCCGGAAAGTATTCACAGCGCATTACTTTTTCCACATTTTGTTATGTTACAGCTTTATTCCAAAATGGATTAAATTCATTTTTTTCCTCAGAATTCTACACACAACACCCCATAATGACAACGTGAAAAAATTTACTTGAGATTTTTGCAAATTTATTAAAAATAAAAACATTGAGAAAGCACATGTACATAAGTATTCACAGCCTTTGCCATGAAGCTCAAAATTGAGCTCAGGTGCATCCTGTCTCCCCTGATCATCCTTGAGATGTTTCTGCAGCTTAATTGGAGTCCACCTGTGGTAAATTCAGTTGATTGGACATGATTTGGAAAGGCACACACCTGTCTATATAAGGTCCCATAGTTGACAGTTCATGTCAGAGCACAAACCAAGCATGAAGTCAAAGGAATTGTCTCGAGGCACAAATCTGGGGAAGGTTACAGAAAAATTTCTACTGCTTTGAAGGTCCCAATGAGCACAGTGGCCTCCATCATCCGTAAGTGGAAGAAGTTTGAAACCACCAGGACTTTTCCTAGAGCTGGCCGGCCATCTAAACTGAGCGATCGGGGGAAAAGGGCCTTAGTCAGGGAGGTGACCAAGAACCCAATGATCACTCTGTCAGAGCTCCAGAGGTCCTCTGTGGAGAGAAGTGAACCTTCCAGAAGGACAACCATCTCTGTAGCAATTCACCAATCAGGCCTGTATTGTAGAGTGGCCAGATGGAAGCCACTTCTCAGTAAAAGGCACATGGCAGCCCGCCTGGAGTTTGACAAACAGCACCTGAAGGACTCTCAGACCATGAGAAAGAAAATTCTCTGATCTGATGAGACAAAGATTGAACTCTTTGGTGTGAATGCCAGGCGTCACGTTTGGAGGAAACCTGGCACCATCCCTACAGTGAAGCATGGTGGTGGCAGCATTATGCTGTGGGGATGTTTTTCAGCGGCAGGAACTGGAGACTAGTCAGGATAAAGGGAAAGATGACTGCAGCAATGTACAGAGACATCCTGGATGAAAACCTGCTCCAGAGCGCTCTTGACCTCAGACTGGGGTGACGGTTCACCTTTCACCAGGACAACGACCCTAAGCACACAGCCAAGATATCAGAGGAGTGGCTACAGGACAACTCTATGAATGTCCTTGAGTGGCCCAGACAGAGCCCAGACTTGAATCCGATTGAACATCTCTGGAGAGATCTTAAAATGGCTGTGCACCCACGCTTCCCATCCAACCTGATGGAGCTTGAGAGGTCCTGCAAAGAGGAATGGGCGAAACTGGCCAAGGATAGGTGTGCCAAGCTTGTGGCATCATATTCAAAAAGACTGGAGGCTGTAATTGCTGCCAAAGGTGCATCGACAAAGTATTGAGCAAAGGCTGTGAATACTTATGTACATGGGATTTCTCAGTTTTTTTATTTTTAATAAATTTGCAAGAACTTCAAGTAAACTTTTTTCACGTTGTCATTATGGGGTGTTGTGTGTAGAATTCTGAGGAAAAAAATGAATTTAATCCATTTTGGAATAAGGCTGTAACATAACAAAATGTGGAAAAAGTGATGCGCTGTGAATACTTTCCGGATGCACTGCATGTATTGGTGGCAAACTCCTTGAGGGGACTAGGTAGTGAAAATATCAAAACCTTGTAAAAATCGGTTTTATGTGTGCTTTTTCAAAACCATCACCAGAGGTAAGACTCTTATAGCAGGTTCACAGTAAAGAAAAAGTTAGAAATTATTTAAGGAACAAAAGCCGATTACCCCCCCAATGTGTCAGGTTAATGTTCTGATTACAGTTGAAAGAAACAGTCTTTAGAAGGGGTGATGGTCGTCTTGCCATTAAATACAAATAAAGCAAATGTAAATATAACACTTGAAAAAAAAGGTGTCTATCTTTAAAAACATTATCATTCATGAGATGATTGATTATAAGGAGTTCACAGCAATCAGAGTACATCTTGTACCAAAAGAATATTTGCAAAACTAATTCAATAGATAAATAAATAGTGTGTGTGCATCCATAATGTTGCTTTACTGAATTTTGCTTTTGTGTTTCTCTCTCCTGCTAAATTTTGAGCTCAGCTAGATTCTACACCCATCCACTTTGATAAGAGTCTATTTATTAATTTTGCTGCGGAATATGTTACTGAACAGATTAATTTTAATTAATAAGCATTTAATTAAAGGCTGTCAACTAATTTATTTATGATCTGATTGTTTTTTACCACAACAGTGATGTTGCTGGTCATGGGATTTATCTCAAAACTTCAGCAACCGGTAAGTATTTTGCTTTTTATGCATGTATACAGCATTCAAAATGTACAAAGCACAATTTAGATGCATACAGGTAAGAAGCACAACAAGCGCCATGGATGGCAACTCTTTTATACCTGCTAGGCTTTTCTTTCATGAAGAGTTGTACTGAGCAGGATCCAATTAGGCAAGGGCCATGAAATAAGAACAAGACAATCAGAGCATGAGTGGAGTATCAGTTTTAGTAAACCAAATTTACACTAGTCTACATGGAAATACTGACAATATGTTTATTCAGAAGTATAGGGCCCTGGAGAGTGTTTTCAAAAATCTTTTCTTTAAGGGGTTGAAAATGATGAGGTTGTGTGGATGAAAGGCAAAAACATAGACAAATGTCTGTGGTTTTAAATAACAATGCATTAGAGGTGGTGG
Source organism: Erpetoichthys calabaricus (assembly GCF_900747795.2). Lineage (NCBI taxonomy): Eukaryota > Metazoa > Chordata > Cladistia > Polypteriformes > Polypteridae > Erpetoichthys > Erpetoichthys calabaricus. Next base: position 65,764,672 of record NC_041400.2, on the reverse strand, counting down.
GGCCTGTGTGTAGATGTGTTGTGGGCAAATACTCAATTTATGGCGGGAAAAATGGTTAGGAATAAGAAAGACAAAGAAAGTGAGACAGAGGGGGATGCAAAATAAATTAGTAATTTGTTGCTTTTGGGAAGGTACTCTGAGGTGGCTAAGTGGGCAAAACATTCATTGGGTAGAAAAGGTTGAAAGTGACTACAGTATTTCATTTTTCTATTTACTTTGTACATTTCTGTTCTTCCTTTTCATCACTCCTTGTAAGTTTTATTTTTAAATTGAGATGCCATGTTTTTAACATTTTTGGATTTATTAATAGTACTCTCGATATTCTTGTGTTACACCGCTTACTGTATTGGAGCATTTCAGGAGGCCAGAATCTACGTATCCTAGAAGCATTCAGTGCATTGCAGGAACCAACTGTAAATAAGACTCTAATAAATCGTAGAGCACACTCGCACACATGCCCACTGTGCACCAACTTAGACTCTGTTACCAACCTGGACATTATTGGGTATAGGAAGAAAATGGAAGTACCCGGGAAAAATCAATGGAGATACAAAAAGAACAAGCAAACTCCACTCAGAAAGGGATCAGGACACAATCTGAAGCAATGTCACTTCATCTGTGAGACATCAGAGCTTACCAGTGCACCACACTGATGCCTCAATTCTGCCAATTCTCAATGTAATCATTGTTAAATTTGACAAGCTATTTTCCCATGTTTCCAGAAGTTTGGATATTTAAAAAGTAATCTTATTAAAATGAGGTTCATAGCTTGTGAAGTCACTCTGTCCTTGGGTGAATTGTTCAGCTTTTGCTCATGCACCATATTCTTGTCTTAGACGTGGTGTTTTTTTTTTTTTTTTTAAAGTCAAAAAGTTACAGCACAGAGGTCAGATATCTTTCTGATTATATGTGGACTGTTCCTGACAAGCTTGACATGCAAGTGAAGGCTGATATGTACTTACCACCATCTAAAACAATGCAACCCTTTAGTGGGTTCTGGCCAGTCCGCTTTCTGCTCAATTTTCACAACAGCCTAGTGACAGCTTAAAGATCAAACAAGCACAGAGTTGGCGGAGTTAAGATGCCTTTCACAGAGAAGAAAAGCGTCAAGGCTCCTGTTTCTAATTAACCCATTTAAGTAATGTACAGTACATTCAACTTTCTTGTTAACTTTCTGTTTTGGCTAAAGTAAAGAATTTAAAGCACACAGAATTCCATATGTGACGCTTCTAACGCTGGATAATATGAAATGGTACTTTAATTTAGATTCAGTTTGTTGTCATTCCATGGAAACAAAAGATTTTTAAAATGTCAGCTTGCAACAGAGCAGTCATGTGTGTGATTAAAACATTTATATAGTACTTAGTACAAATAATAAACTAATTCATAGTATGATCTTTATTTATTCATGAAAATGTACAAATCAAGTATAGTACAATTGTAATATGATCCACAAATAGTGCCCTGGCACATTAAGTGACTTACTGAAAATGCAAAAATTAGAATATAACTGGCAGTATAGCAAAGACTACTAGTAAGGCATCAGGCACCAGCATTGTCACAGTGCCATTCTAGCCTGAACCCTTGTTGGCATCTTGTCCTAATTAAGACCTTGTATTGGTTTGTAAGAGACTTTCTGAGAGTACTGGCTGAAAGTTTGAAGGAGCTTTCACTTAAATTAATATCCCACCCAAAAATATTTTTTATTTGTTACTAGTTTGAACAGATTTTCTGATAGAATGGGTATATGTGGAGACCAATTCTGGACCACAGTAAACAATTTAAAGAAAAAAATCTCACAAAAGAGACTCTCTGCTACATTTTCTAACCTAATTTGTGATACATCATGGAGTCTACCAAATTTTAAATTGTATCATTGTTTTTTTTGTTCTGCACCCAATATAGGAAAGGTTAATCCGTCGTGTTAGTCCTCCTTGACTATATTGTCATTCAATCCAGTATAGCTGCCGCTAGATCTTCTCTTCTCCCTTTCACAGCACTAAAACTAAAATCTTTTGCCAAACATTTGGGACCTTTAGTGTCCAATATTTTATGTCATGGTGGTGAAAGACGTTTGAATTACTGCCCCAAATGGCACTTACACTCTCCCATCTTCAATAATCCTGCTTTCTGTATAGGTGGTTGTCTCATTTTATTTCCATCATGTACTTCCCCGGGGCATTTCAACTTTCTTTTAATGATGCTCCTGCTTTCTTGGAAATATATTTTAGTAGTATTTTATTTTTGTCTAATAGCTCCAACAACAGAGGCTGTTTCTGTATGCACAATTATTGCAAAGACATCCTTGGGTTTTGCTCAGGCAGTTTTCTTTTTACCTTTTAAACAAGGCAACTTTTGTGTTCGGGTAATTTTGCTTTTATTACTGTAATTACAATTGTTTTCATCTGACTGTTTAAATTATGAAAACATTGTTTGTTATTATTATTTCTATTTCTCATTAATATTAATTAAGTTTAAATAAATATTTGATCCAAAACAACTCAAGTTACTCAAAATATCGTTGAATAAATACCTTTGGAAAATCACACAGTGCACACAGAGGAAACACATTCACATGGGAATAAGCTTCTGAATTGAAGACCAGACTCTTGACCAGTGAATGATGGGAAGGGGGGATCTTCAATTCAAAAACCTCGGTCCCATCATGGTTTCATCCTACATTATGTCAGTGATACACTAGTGTTATGAATGTTTCTTTGAAACACATGTACATGTACATCGCTTTATGGACACAATTCTTTTTTCAAATGGATTCTTCTAACAGAAAAACTAAGAGATAACAGAAGGCAGACATGATATTTTTATTTTATATATATATTATATATTTATTTATTATTATTATTATTAATTAGTTATTATTTATTTTTGTTTATTTATTTATATATATACATTTTATTAAAAAAGTTGTGCAGAATTTAGATAGTATAGGTGTACAACTGATAGGAGGCAACATGCTTCATACCAATACGGACCTACAGGTGAACCACTGTAAAAAATTAAATCTTAGCAGGTGAATTTTTTATTTCAAGCCATTTACTGTTTTCCTTATTCTAAGAGTTATTGATTTATCAAGAACTTTGTATTTAAGATTATTTAGCTTATTTTAACCGATCTCGTGGAGTTAATTTTGCATATCCTATTGGCAGATTTTTTTGCTAGATAAAATTTAAAAAGCTGCCATTTCCAGTTTTATTTAGTTTTTGTATATGCATTTTTTGCATTTTAGTAGTGCAGGTTGGCAGCCATTTTAGGACTGCCTTAATCTGAGCACTCTGGGGAGAGCAGTCCACTTTGTAGGTTGGCAACCACTGGATAGATGTGCTCCGCAGAAGCTCATGGTGTGCCTGTGATGATGCGGGTTCGGCTCCATGCTCCCCTCTTCTGTTAGGGAGCCCTTGAACCCAACACCGTCGGTAATGTCACCGATGAGCTAGACAGTGAGGCAATAAACATTGAGCAAGGGGATGATGTATAAAAGTGCTAAGTGCTTTTATTCAAACAAGTCAACGAAAACAAAGTGCAACAATGTTCAAAGTAAAGTGCAGTAATGCAATGTTCAATAAATAAATAATCCATTAAATGAAACGTGGAGATTAAAATCAATAAATAGAACATTCCTTTAAAACGAGGTTAAAACAATGCTGAAGGCAGTCTCTTTAAAACAAATCTAAAGCCCTGTGTCTTTTACCTGGCAGCTCTCCTGCTTCTCCCATCTGGACCACGCAACAGGAGAGTCGCCCTTTCTGCAGCTGGCCTTCTCTCCACATGACTGATCTGGATGCTCCCCGATCCCTGGCTTCGGTTCCGCTCTCCCGATCGAGACTTGGCTTTAATCCCAAGGGCCAGGACGCTCACTTTGGGACTCCTACTTCCAAGCCTCCCGACTCCCGCTGCCTTCTTGGCCTGACGGGGCCAGTCGCCCTTCACTGGTCACCCCCACTACTTGTTCACTCAGCGGGAGCGACTACTACTACGACTCCTGGGTGTCGGCCTAACACCCAGGCTTCCACACAGCTGCCTGCGAGCGCTCGCACGCTCATCCGCACCGGCTTTCTAGCCTTCCTGCCGACTTTCTTCCTGCCACCCCCGTTTCCTTCTCCTTTCTCTTTTTGTTCTTTCTTTTACCTCTTTCCTTTTTTTCTTTTTCCCCCTTAACCTGCTCGCGCTTCTCTATATATGCGGAGAGGACATGGCAGCTGCAGCCCATTAGCCACAGGAACAATCACGGATGTGGGCAGTCCCTCACCTGTGTACTTAGGTGAGAAACGCCCACACCGCAGATCGCCCTGCGGCTTACCTCAGCCACCACGCTCCCTTGCTAAGCCGCGAGTGCGGCGATTATTTATTTAAAACAAAACAGCCTTTGCTGGAAGAGCTGTGGACCCATAACACCACATTCCACCCTCCATAAGACTCCAGTTGCATGGGAAGGCTCCACGCCACTACCAACCCAATGCAACTGGAAACCAGATCCACAGCTCGGCCACTCTACACTGCACTAATAAAAGCACTAAAACCATTAATCCCACAATAAAACCAACCCAAGCCCCCCTTCATTAAAACAGGACATTAAAAGAATAAGAACTTTAAAAGACAAATAAAACCAGCAATAAATAAATGTCCATAAAAAGCTCTGTCCTTTAAAAATGTCCTCCTCAGGCTCGGGTACGTGGGTTCATCAAAGTCTGGCACCAATCCTGCTTGCTGCTCTGTCTCCTCTTCTGTCCTCACTGCTAGCTCATCCCACCTCTGCCACCAAATGTGATGATGCGGGTTCGGCTCCATGCTCCATCAGCTGCAAATATATATGTGTATATATATATTGTGGCAGGAGGTTGGGGGCCAGACCCAGCCGGGATGCCTGGAAGGACCGGAAGGCGGATTATACATCACCCGGGCCATGAGGGGGCAACCACCCAGGATAGTGTGGAGACCACGGGGACGGAGTGTGGAGGCTCAAACCCATTGGGGCCCATGGCCACTGCCAGGGGGCACCCCGAGCCTCATAGAGCCCAGGATATCTGCACTTCCGCCACACCTGGGAGGGTGGATGGAAGACCATCCAGTGCTTCCGGGTGCTCATGCGGCACTACTGAAACACCATTGATTATAAAAGGGGCCACCTTCCTACAGTCAGGGAGTGAGAGTCGGGTGAAGGAGGAGGATGTAGCTCCAGAGACGTAGAGAAGAAAGGCGGCCCAGGGACGTTTAAAGGCCCGTGTAAGAGTGACTGGTGTGGGAACACTGTGTGTGTGTGGGAATTGTAATTTATAAATAAACAACCGTGTGTCTTATAGCACTGTTGGTGTCTGTCTGATGGTGTTCGGGCTAGTTCTCACAATATATATTGTAAGACTAGATGCTGTATAGTGCCCGACCCGACACAGATTGGACACGGGAGGCACGTGTAAAATAAAACAAATAAAGATTTGTGGGAGCACGTCTTCCCCGTGACTCACAGGCAATACACAGTCCCAACTAAAGCACACCAGTACAGCAAGCACTCTTCTTCTCCTAGGCACCACCACTCCTCCCAAGCAACCTTGTCCTCCTCCACCCGACTCCGGCTGCTGAGTGGTGGTCGCTGGCTCCCTTTTATTGGGTACCCGGAAGTGCTCCAGCTGGTTGATTATCGATATCCGACTGCACTTCTGGGTAAGGCGAAACCAGTGCCCAAAAGGGGCCAGTCGCTCCTGTTGCATCACCCCCTGGCGGCGCCTGCGGAACCCCACAGAGCTGCACAGAACTCTAAGCCCCATGAAGCCCTGGGGGAGTCTGAGGCACTGCTGCAACCCAGGGAGGCTGCCATCTAGTGTCTAGGGGGAGATACTGGGCTTCCCACCCTTGTCCCCCAGGCAAATGTGGTGAAGGGCGTGTCCCGGCCAGGCATGGGCCCCGGTCATCCATCACAATATATATATATATATATATATATATATATATATATATATATATATATATATATACTGTGTTTATATATATATATATGTATGTATGTGTATATATCCATCCAGCCATCCATTTTCCAACCCGCTGAATCCGAACAGATCCGGGGGTCTGCTGGAGCCAATCCCAGCCAACACAGGGCACAAGGCAGGAACCAATCCCGGGCAGGGTGCCAACCCACCGCAGATGTGTATATATATATATATATATGTATATATTAATTTTAGAATCAAGGTAGGGCTAGCATTCAGTACCAGTCTGTATCTGAACCCTCCTTTTGTTCCAGACCGCTTGCTTTGTCCTCGTATTTTAGTTGCCTGGTACTATTAGTCTTTCTGGTTTTCGACTGCTTCTGGCTTTGTACTACAGTTCAGGGTCAGGTTTCCAAATCTTGATCTCTTTTCCTCTCACCATAATTCCCGGAGACAGTGTCTCATTACACCGTGTAACACAAACAAAGCTTTGTTATGGTGCTGTTACACAGCAGTAAGTGATTAATAGGTGCACTATGGTCAGCTCCTAACAGAGCAGTAATTGTAGGTATAGTCCAAATACGTCTTTCCTCTTTTTTCCTTGCAAAAGCCACAGATACACATTGATGATGCAGATTGATTACTACACTGCTACAGAAAACCCAACTACCAGTAGATCCAACTTAAAATTCTTCATAGACTTTAAAATATTCTCCGTAAACATGGGCATCACCAGTCACCCATTCCACAATGTGGGTCCAATAAATATACCTGGAATTTTTCCCCACATGTTCTGGCATGGCATACTATTTTTTATTCATTAGGGCTTATGTATATCACTCTCTATTTTCTTTCATTTAATATTCTTCTTTTATCTTAAGCCTTCCTTTTCTTGCCCTCCTTAACTTTCACCAGTGTAAATGATTATATCTTAACAATCTAGCAGCCAAGCTGTTTCTGGCTTCCCATTGAAAAGTTTGAAAGCTTTTTACTGTAGAGACCTGGTCATCTTTCCTCAACAATTTAATTCATTTTGAATTGTCTGTGTGACACGTTATCATGCAGACAAATGAAAACTGGACTTCTTTCAGCTTAATTGCAGATCGTGGCTTGCTGCTACTCTCCTCTTTGATCCTACTGAGGCAGCATGATCGTAGTACTCTTTCCTCTAACTCCCCTCAGGGAACTGCTTATTATATAGGATCTGCCCCTTGGTTCTGCCAGGATGGGTGAGTTGGAAGGGGTTGGGTTGCTTTACTTTTATGGTTGTGTTCCATCTTATATTTCCTGTAGTTGAAATGTGTTTGGTTTAATAACAAAAATAGTTCACAAAAAAAGAACTGACTGAAAACAATACAGAAATAATATAAAGTTATTTATTTAAGAGGACACATTTGACATCTCCCTTTCTCTTTCACTTAAATATGTTGTCATAAATAGTCATGTCATATTTTAGTCATCTTTCAGTTACAGGATATGAGATTTCAGTAAGGGAAATATTATTCAGCATACATGTTATCCCACCATTCATACAGTAACTGGAATAGACTATGAAGAATTCACTCTTATTTAGGATGGTTTCTTGATCTAAATCATGTGGCTTCAATTCATGTTAGGAATGGCAGCATGACTTTTTTGCGCTTTATTCCATTGCAAAGTGTTTTTACATTTTTATGTCTGCTTTATGAACTTTAATTTAATTAAATTTTGAAGACTGGAAACTTGCACAAATAACTAAATGGTGTTTTTTTTATTAAAGTTGAAGATTAAAAAAAATAATGATAAATTCCGTAACAATGTCTCAGTCCAATAACAATCAAGTATAATTTACTAGCCATATTGACATGCACACCTTAGTATTCAGGCTGAAAGATGTACTGTAAATCTAGATGATTGGAAATTATGGCTGCATACATCTACAATGTTTGACTTGGTTTAGGCTCTTTGGGGCACACTGCTGTAAACATTTTGTCAGCTGACTATGTGACTGCCGTAAAAATGACTGTTAATTTTACTGTATTCAGAGTACAGTGGAAAAAGATCTCTCACTCAACATCTCAGAAAAGGAGTGGAAAGTGGCAATGCACAGAATTCTCTCGAGCTCCATATGCGCAAAGCATACAATTATTCAAATCAAAATTATATATCGAGCACATCTCTCTCATTTAAAATTGCCCAAAATGTTTCCAGGGCAAGATCCAACCTGTGAACGCTGCAATCAAGTTCTGCCCTCACTGGGCCACATGTTTTGGGTGTGCACCAAATTAACATCATTTTGAACCAAAATCTTTAAATGCCAATCAGACAACCTTGGTGTCACAATCCCTCCTAATCCATTAACAGCTGTATTTGGTGTACCGTACATACTCGAGTATAAGCCGACCCGAATATAAGCTGAGGTACCTAATTTTACCTACAAACACTGGAAAAACTTATTGACTAGAGAATAAGCCTAGGGTGGGAATTGCAGCAGCTACTGGTAAGTTTCAATAATGAAAATAAATACCAATAAAATTACCGTACATTAATTGAGGCATCAGTAGGTTAAATGTTTTTGAGTATTTATTTCAAAGAAAAACAGTAAACTAGCTCTGTAAGTGGAGAAGAGGGTCAACAAAAACAATATGGTATCTCTCACGCTCGTGCGTGTGTGTCTCTCGCGCGCGTGTCTCTCTCTCGTGCGCACACGTGTATGTGTGTGTCTCTCTCTCTCGCGTGTGTGTGTGTGTGTCTCTCTCTCACGTGCTCTCTTTCTCGCTCGCTGCACAGGGAATGCACAGGGAGAGACTGAACACGTGCGGAAATCATCGGCGCGCACAAACCGAAAGGGAAACTGGCTTGTTCATATACCGGGGGGGCAGCGGGACCTGACTCGAATATAAGCCGAGTGTGACGTTTTTCAGCACATTTTGGGTGCTGAAATACTCGGCTTATATTCGAGTATATACGGTACTCCCAGATGGCCTTAAAGTGGAGAAGGACAAACAAACTGTAATTGCCTTTACTTCACTACTAGCACGTAGAATTATCTTGCTCAACTGGAAGAATCCTAACTCATCTATTCTAAGTCAGTGGGTAACTGATGTTATATACTATTTGAAACTGGAAAAAATCAAATTCACAGTTAGAGGATCTGTACAAAACTTTTTCAGAACCTGGCAAGATCTAATCAATAACATTTTAGAATAAGCATTTAAATTGAGGAAGCAGGTTCTCTCCCCTCTTTTACTCTATTTATCTTTATTCATTTATTAATTTATCTATTTACTTATTTTTACTAGCTTTAAGTTTTACTCTGCTGGCCTAGCTCTCTTTCTCAGGGGTTGGGGTTGATTTGTTTCAAAACTTTTTTTTGTAAAACTTTAGTTATTTGTATGGAATGCTATTTGATTTTAATAAAATCAAAAAAAAAATGACTGTTTTCAAAACTTGAATTTGCATTGCATAAAGGAATTCATCTCTGTCTGAAACTTAAGATCATTTTAATCCATCACTGAGTGAAGTCATAACACACGTTACCAGATATAAGCACAGTGAACCAGTCCAGACACAATACATGCCCGAAAGTTACAGCTTTTGGAGGGTAATTAAATGACATTCTTTTTTTTAAATAAATCTAAATGAAGTCATCAAAAGATGTAAAATTGATAATGATTGTCAACTTCAGTAGAAAACAAAATCAGATTTTAAGATTTAGTTCTTGGGAGATAAATACAATACAATACAATACAATTTATTTTTTGAATAGCCCAAAATCACACAAGAAGTGCCTCAATGGGCTTTAACAGGCCTCTTGACAGCCCCCCAATCCTTGTCTCTCTAACAAGACAAGAAAAAACTCCCAAAAAACTATTGTAGGGAAAAAATGGAAGAAATCTTGGGAAAGGCAGTTCAAAGGTAGGTTGGGCGTGCAGTGGGTGTCAAAAAGAAGGGGGTCAATACAATACAATACACAGAACAGAGCAAATCCTCAATACAGTACGGACTAGAATTTAACAGTAGATGATATCACATAATATGATTTGGATTTGTTTAGAGTCCTGGAGACCTCATTCATCAAGCTGCCTCCCCCATTTGGCCATTCCACAGCTGAAATAACGCTAATCCGATGAAAGGACCCCTCTTTCCCACGATTCCTGCGATCCTCCATCAGGGATGACTTTACCTTAGGCAGGCAAAACAACTTGGCAGATGGGCCGTGGCACCAAGGCTAGGTGAAGGCTAGTATGACAAACCTCTCAGCATATCCATACACGCCAGCTACTGATTGTGATTAGCATGATGACAGCATGTTGCTCCTTCCACCAAACAAATTCTGGTTGATGGAGGATACTCGTCAGACCCCTTTTTATCAATTTAGAAAAGACAAAACAAGCCATTTTTTTAAATGATGTTAAATGATATATGCACATTTGCAGTTGATAAAACATTGATTTGTTTATTTTTATTTTGGGGACCCCAGGAACCACACTCAGCCATGACCGAGCATACACACACAAACAGAGACACTTAACACAGCACCTCAAAATGGATTGCTAATAAGGAATATAGTAAACAAATAGAGAGGGCAAAAAATAATTCACAAACAACATGCACACAAATCCCACCCTATTTCCCCTGAAGGCTACTGAACAAATGTAACCCAACAAAACACTAAGCCCTAAACGGTAAACCTCATGATAAAAGTTCAAACACTGTCCAGTATAGCAAATTCAGATGATGATTGTGAAGGGAATGAAAGTCATTGTGAATAGTCTCCTGAATAAAATAAAATAAAATGTAAAGTTTTGTCATACCATGATGCCAATGTAAATGAAGATTTTGTGGTGATTGGGAGCTTTTTCCCTAGATGAAGGTGATTTCAGATGCAGACAAAACCAGGTGTACAAGCGGACCCATTAACATAAATCCAGAAAAACTGTAATCCAAGGTGGTGGTAAATTGTAATCCAATTGAAGGTGAAACATAAATACACAGATGATCGCCATTTTTTCCAGCATCTTTCAGCTCCTTTTTAAAGATAACACCTAATCTTATATCTTCCTAGCAACCTCCGTGCAAATCTGAAGCTACTCAATAGTGTAGTACTTCTGGGTTTGCTGGGAATTGCTGTCCACCTTGGTGACACTGCTACACATCAGTACTTTCAATTATATGGCAACTTGCTTTAAATTATTAACTGCTATCTTTTCTTTGAACATTGGTTTGCAAATACATTTGTCAAAGAGGATATATTAATATTGCATTTTAGAAATGATGATAACATTGTGGGACAGCAAACTTGTATGGAAGTCCTTTATCAAAGAGTCTCTTTAGACATAATTATACATAAGTTGGACCTTTTTACTGTAGCTGCAGGTGATTGGATACCTATTAGCTTTTGAATAATTTCTATTTTGAATTATATGATGTTCATCTTGAGTCTTAATGCTTGAGCTAATGGTGTTTGTTTATCTATATGTGTGAATTCAGCAGCCATGCTGTACTATATTAGTTTGCATTGTCCTGGGAGAACTTCTTTTGCTTTTAAGCCAATGTCACATTATATTTGTAGTCATTTGGCATGTCAGAGATGCTAACTGCAGTAGATGATCTCGTCGCCATACCATATTATATTTGCTTGTCCTTTCAGCACAGTTGTGCTCACCCCTTTTTGTGAAATCCAGTACCATGCTGCCTGACGGAGCTGGTGCTATACAAAGGCCACAGTTTGTATCTTAGTTTTCATTCTTCCATTGTGTCATGGCATGTAACACATGTGACATTAGACCTACAAGCTTTTCTTCACTTTCGAAGGTCCAATACACCCGTGTTCTTTATTTCTCATTGCTGCTTTATATGAATTGTAGCTCTGGATGAGCATTCATTGGTTGTCAGTCCACCCCGATGACAAAAGACAAATTGATTTTGTTGGAGTGAGTTGCTGAATTAGGCGTCTGCAGACCTGTAACAAAAAAAAAATCAGATTTGGAAAACTTAAGAAGTCCAGTTTATCAGAATCATGAAATATGTCACTTTAAAGAATGTTTTATATCTACATTTTTCAGTACTTCAAAAATGTACCTGTAGAAAGATTACAATATGCAAGCTTTCGAGGCAACTCAGGCCCCTTCTTCAGGCAAGATGTAATACAGAAACTGAAGTTTCCTATGTTTATATACACACTCTAGGACAAGAAACAACATTGGTAAATCTTTAAATGAGAGATTTTGTATGTAAAAAATTAATAGATTCATTCAGGCTAGGGTTAATTTAGCAAGAGAGAAAAGAACAATGTATCGTCAAGATCTCTGGATAAGATAACTGTCCAACAAAGTCTTTTGAAGTTTGTAATGAGTTTTTCAAAACAATGTGGGTCTGTAGACAGGTTGTCTGTCATTCTGAGAGATGTAAACAATCCTCATATCTGGCCATAAAACTCTTGTCTTTATTCAATCCATGTTGTAATGTATTAAATTTTAGCATGAGTTTAACTTCCCATTCTTTTCTCTCTTGCTGTGTTTTGAAGTTGCCCATAAGCACTGTGACCTTAAAGTCCTTCTCACAGTGTCCATGGCTGTTGAAGTGGGCCGCCACAGGAACATCTGTGTTGCCATGTTTAATGTGGAACCTGTGTAAGTTCATTCTCTGGCGGAGTGTTTGTCCAGTTTCTCCCACATAGAGTGCAGTGTCAGGACATTTCATGCAGAAAATTAGGTAGACTACATTAGATGATCTGCAGGAAAATGATCCCTTGATGTGATGTTCGAGTCGGCAGTGTGGTATAACTATACGGTCTGTATCATAGATGTGGGCACATGTTTTGCATCTTTTCTGTAGGCATGGAGATGTGCCATTTTCTGTTGGTTCATTTAGGGAGCCTCGGACAATTAATTGTTGAAGGTTTGGTGGTTGTCTGTATGCCAGGAGGGGAGGTTCAGGAAATACATTTTTCAGTGTTTGGTCATTGTTTAGTATTGGCTGAAGTTCTTTTATAATTTTTCGAAGTGTTTCAAGATGTGGGTTGTAGGTGACAACAAGGGGGATGGAATATAAAAACAAAGACAACAAGGATCGCATCCCCCTTGTTGTCACCTACAACCCACATCTTGAAACACTTCGAAAAATTATAAAAGAACTTCAGCCAATACTAAACAATGACCAAACACTGAAAAATGTATTTCCTGAACCTCCCCTCCTGGCATACAGACAACCACCAAACCTTCAACAATTAATTGTCCGAGGCTCCCTAAATGAACCAACAGAAAATGGCACATCTCCATGCCTACAGAAAAGATGCAAAACATGTGCCCACATCTATGATACAGACCGTATAGTTATACCACACTGCCGACTCGAACATCACATCAAGGGATCATTTTCCTGCAGATCATCTAATGTAGTCTACCTAATTTTCTGCATGAAATGTCCTGACACTGCACTCTATGTGGGAGAAACTGGACAAACACTCCGCCAGAGAATGAACTTACACAGGTTCCACATTAAACATGGCAACACAGATGTTCCTGTGGCGGCCCACTTCAACAGCCATGGACACTGTGAGAAGGACTTTAAGGTCACAGTGCTTATGGGCAACTTCAAAACACAGCAAGAGAGAAAAGAATGGGAAGTTAAACTCATGCTAAAATTTAATACATTACAACATGGATTGAATAAAGACAAGAGTTTTATGGCCAGATATGAGGATTGTTTACATCTCTCAGAATGACAGACAACCTGTCTACAGACCCACATTGTTTTGAAAAACTCATTACAAACTTCAAAAGACTTTGTTGGACAGTTATCTTATCCAGAGATCTTGACGATACATTGTTCTTTTCTCTCTTGCTAAATTAACCCTAGCCTGAATGAATCTATTAATTTTTTACATACAAAATCTCTCATTTAAAGATTTACCAATGTTGTTTCTTGTCCTAGAGTGTGTATATAAACATAGGAAACTTCAGTTTCTGTATTACATCTTGCCTGAAGAAGGGGCCTGAGTTGCCTCGAAAGCTTGCATATTGTAATCTTTCTAGTTAGCCAATAAAAGGTGTCATTTTGCTTGGCTTTTCTCTACATTCATAATGGCTAACACGGTACAACACCCTAGTACTACCTGTAGAAAGAGAAATTATAATGTGATAAAATTAACAGGATTTTCATACAATACATGCATAAATTAACACTAGATTTTCGATGAATAAGAAAAATGGTTAAATTATTATTTACATTACAATCTTGCCTGAAGAAGGGGCCTGAGTTGCCGGCAAAAGCTTGGATATTGTAATCTTTTTTAGTTAGCCAATAAAAGGTGTCATTTTACTTGACTTCTCATTACATCTCCAATGTTCTAAGTTAAATTAGGTCCTATGAAGTTCTGTATGTAATCTTGATTAAGTAGGTTAAAAATGATGACTGGATGAGCCAATTTTCAATCAAATAAGTTTATGTTCGAATTAGCAGTGCAGATCCAGCATTCTGAATACCATTTCTGGTCATTGTCCTTGAGGAGATTGCATGTTCCTCATTTGCCTGTTTGAGTTTTCTGCCCACATTCCCAAAGACGTGTGTGTAAGTTTGTTTGGCGGTTCTAATTCTGCTCTTTTCAGTGTGAGTATGTGTGAATGGGCTCAGTGGTGGACTGGCACTCTGTCCAGGGCTGTTTCATGCCTTGTACTCAGTTTTTCAGAACCTTGTAAACCTGAACTGGATTAAGCGGGTTTGGGAATTTTACGTTATGTTATGAATTTAAGAATGTTTCTTTGACGTCAGAATTATCACAATGTACCCACTAGATGGCAGTGTTTACATAAGACACAAAAAGTGTGTTTGCTCAGGAATCAAGTTCTCATTCTTCTTAAATGATATTCAGTTGGTCACATATTATTCAATGCGCAAATATTTTTTAAACTATGAAATCATTAATTCTCTTCTTAGATAAAAAAAAAATAGTTAAGGTATAGCATGACTTTACACTATATTTTCAAATCTGCTTAATCCAATTCAGTATTATGGTCAACCAGTGGCAGAATCAGGCAAAAGGCAGGAACCAGTCTTAGACAGATCACCAATCCAGTTCAAGGCCCAATGTTACATACTCACATGGCCAATTTATATGTCGCTTTTAGCCTACCTTCTTGTCCTTTGAACTGTAGTAAGATAATCTCAGGAAAAAGTAAACAGTGGGAGAACAAGCAAACTCTATATAGGCCTCAACTAGATACAGGATGCTGGAAGCAAGAAGTTGCCTTGCTTAGCCATTGCACCACAATGCAGCGCCTAATTATGATATACTGAAATGAAAAATGATAGACCTCACAAAGATTACTTGTCAAGATAAATACTTTAAGAACATATAAAATGTAACATGCAGTCTTGAAAATGGCACACGTCAGTGAGACGCAATCTGCTAATAGATTTATAAATGCTGATTTTAGTGAATCCTGGAGGAAGAAGATCTTAACTGGAAGCAGATGAACTTTTATGGGTTCAGACTTTATCAAAGGCAAGATCTCAATGCAGAGGCTGAAGTATTGCTTTGTATAGTATAGGATGATGTGTAACTGCATTAATGTACATGTTAAATGTAACTATTTCATCCGTTTCTGTTGCAAAATATAAATTACTAAATTAACAAAACATAACAAGAAGCACTAGAAAAATGATGATGAAAACAATCAACATACTTTCAGGTGAAGTTAAAGGTAAGGCACTTTACCATAATGGTAAGTCCTGCCTCAGAGCACACAATTCCTGAGTTCAAATCCAAGCTTGGATACTCTGTGAGGAGTGTCTGCAGATTTGATGGGTCCAAATAGTTTTAGTTCAGGTTCATTTTTCATAGAAATCCTGACCTAAAAATGCAAGAATTCAGTCATTGTCACAACAATATTTCAACAGCAATCCCCAGTTTGTTAGGCTACCATTTTAATAAACCGTATGCATGTTTATACATATGCACAGATCAAATGTGTTTTGTGGTCCATCGATTCATTGGTTAGTCTGAATAATGTGCTAAATTTTTGGATGTATTAACAGTATTTATTTTTTCCACACCTCTTATTCTAATTTATTTTGTAAGTACCAGTTTTAATGTTGATCAGCATTTCACAAGAATTGACTTCACATGGTGCAGAGGTCAAGTCATTTTGCTTCTTGCCCTCTCAGATCATGTATTCAAATGCTCTGAATCTTTATTGAGCTGTAAGGTTTATCATGGAAAAGCTTTGGGGGACACACTCCTGAAACCATAAACACCTTTTCCAATGCACAAATTTGCTTTAATATATAATGTTTAATTCTCTGTCACTAACTTTAATTTGCCTATTCTAGGGATACATCTAGTTCACAGCTGTGATGCACTTGCACCCAGGACTTCTGGAACACTACCTTCTGTTCAGTAGTTCCTGCAGATATCACCCAGGTATGACTGTCACTGTAACCATCTTGTTAGAAGTGTCCACCCTTACCTTGATTGATTTCAAGATGCTGAGAAATTAATCCACGCTTTTGTTTTCAGTCAACTAGACTACTGTAATGCTCTCCTCTCAGGACTACCCAAAAAAGACATCAATCGATTGCAACTAGTGCAGAATGCAGCTACTAGAATCTTAACTAGGAAAAGAAAATCCTAGCACATCACCCCAGTTTTGATGTCACTACACTGGTTACCTGTGTCATTTAGAATTGACTTTAAAATCCTGCTTATAGTTTACAAAGCCTTAAATAATCTCGCTCCATCTTATATTTCGGAATGTCTTACACTTAACACTCCAAATCGTAACCTTAGATCTTCAAATGAGTGTCTGCTTAGAATTCCAAGAGCTAAACTTAAAAGAAGTGGTGAGGCGGCCTTCTGCTGTTATGCACCTAAAATCTGGAATAGCTTACCAATAGGAATTTGCCAGGCTAATACGGTGGACCACTTTAAAACACTGCTGAAAACACATTACTTTAACTTGGCTTTCTCATAGCTTCATCTTAGTTTAATCCTGATGCTCTGTATATTCAATTAATTATAATTATTATTCATGGTATTCATATTCAAAATCCGTACTAACCCCTACTTTCTCTTCTGTTCTTTTTCCGGTTTTCTGGGGTGGCAACCTGCGCCACCACCACCTGATCAAAGCACCGTGATGTCCCTACATTGATGGATTAAAGACCAGAAGTCCACATCTATCCCTGCCTTGTGCCCTGTGTTGGCTGGGATTGGCTCCAGCAGACCCCCGTGACCCTGTGTTTGGATTCAGCGGGTTGGAAAATGGATGGATGGATGAAGTCCACATGACCGTCATCATCAAGTTCTTCCATGAGAACCCTGAATACAATGAGGACTGATTGACGTCATTTATGTTAGGTAGAATGCCTAGAGTGGGATGGGCGGTCTCATGGCCTGGAACCCCTGCAGATTTTATTTTTTTCTCCAGCCATCTGGAGTTTTATTTTGTTTTTTCTGTCCTCCCTGGCCATCGGACCTTACTTTTATTCTATGTTAATTAGTGTTCCCTTATTTTAATTCTTATTTATTTTGTCTTTTTTCTCTTTCCTCATCATGTAAAGCACTTTGAGCTGCATTATTTGTATGAAAATGTGCTATATAAATAAATGTTCGTTGTTGTTGATTGATTTAGCTGAGAAAGGAAATCTGTTCCTGTTCCGGAAAGTAGGCTTTTTTGAATTTTAATCTTTAAGCATCAAATAGCTAATACCATAAACAAAAGCAAATAGAGTATAGCAACTCACCATACAACTTGGATTGTCATGTTGATCTGTACACAGATGAAAATCTGATAGTTTGTCCAGGTGGTGCTTGTTTCTTGAAGTCTCATCAGTGATTCAAAGCATTTTCAGTTGGACCTCTTTTGTCTTTCTCTCATCGGTTCATTTGTCTGATCTTATATATAGTAGCTATACCTTTCCCAAACCAGTCACTTTCAGTGGTCATAAAATTAAAATCCTCATTCTTAAAATAACTTATTCAGCTCACACCTAAGATAGCATAAATGGTAGCAAACATTGGAGCATGTTTGTATAATTTTAAAACAGCTTATGAATCCATAGATAGATAGATAGATAGATAGATAGATAGATAGATAGATAGATAGATAGATAGATAGATAGATAGATAGATAGATAGATAGATAGATAGATAGATAGATAGATAGATACTTTATTAATCCCAAGGGGAAATTCACATTCCATACATGCATTATGGTAACAGTTCTGCATTATACATTTGATTTGAACCGTTACTTATGTCTTATAAACAAACATGCATAGCCAAGCAATACCTTAGTCTTACAATACCAGAGAGCTTTTTTATATTTCCTACTTAAATGAATTATAAAAATTCAGTTAAATTCGCCTTCAACACCATCCAACCTCTGCTCCTTAGGGACAAGCTGACAGAGATGGGAGTAGATTCATACCTAGTGGCATGGATCGTGGACTATCTTACAAACAGACCTCAGTACGTGCGTCTTGGGAACTGCAGGTCTGACATTGTGGTCAGCAACACAGGAGTGCTGCAGGGGACTGTACTTTCTGTGGTCCTGTTCAGCCTATATACATCAGACTTCCAATACAACTCGGAGTCCTGCCACATGCAAAATTTTGCTGACGACACTGCTATCGTGGGCTGCATCAGGAGTGGGCAGGACGAGGAGTATAGGAACCTCATCAAGGACTTTGTTAAATGGTGTGACTCAAACCACCTACACCTGAACACCAGCAAAACCAAGGAGCTATTGGTGGATTTTAGGAGGCCCAGGCTGCTCATGGACCCCGTGATCATCAGAGGTGACTGTGTGCAGAGGGTACAGACCTATAAATACCTGGGAGTGCAGCTGGATGATAAATTGAACTGGACTGCCAATACTGATTCTCTGTGTAAGAGAGGACAGAGCCGGCTATACTTTCTTAGAAGACTGGCATCCTTCAACATCTGCAATAAGATGCTGCAGATGTTCTATCAGACGGTTGTGGCGAGCGCCCTCTTCTACACGGTGGTGTGCTGGGGAGGCAGCATTAAGAAAGATGGACGCCTCACGCATGGACAAACTGGTGAGGAAAGCAGGCTCTATTGTAGGCATGGAGCTGAACAGTTTGACATCTGTGGCGGAGTGACGGGTGCTGAGCAGGCTCCTATCAATTATGGAAAATCCACTGCATCTATCTATCTACATCTTAAGAAAACAAAAAACCATAAACAGATAATGTACATTTTTCAACAGCCAAGTAACATAACAATTAATAATAACAAAAAAGACAATTTTAACACAGAAAAAGAATGAAGCATCTTTGTAGTGTAAACTTTCTATACATTACAAGAAGTTTTGCTCCTTCCTGAAAAGGTATGGCCCTTCTACAATAATATTTGTGTATCTATTGCAGGGGTCTCCAACTCCAGTCCTGGGGCCTCATGTATAAACGGTGCGTACGCACAGAAATGTTGCATACGAATGTTTCCACGCTCAAATCGCGATGTATAAAACCTAAACTTGATGTAAAGCCACGCACATTTCCACGGTAACTCATACCTTGGCGTACGCAATTTCGCCGCTCGGTTTTGCAGACTGGTGGCACCCAGCGTCAAAGCAGTGCTACTGTTCCTGTGTGATCACCCTTTCTTTCTTAGCTCCACATTCCTGACGCGGCTTTATAAATACACTGAAATTAACTGCATATTGTTTATTAGTGTAATGCATCTGATTGTAATTAACCTGTAGCAATATAATGGTCCAGGGAATAGCCATAGTATTCCAAATGCCATAACTGCTTTAGCGTTGTTACTCTCACTGCATCTTGTTCTTCTTTTTGCTGCTCCCGTTAAGGGTTGCCACTGCGGATCATCTTTTTCCATATTACTCTCACTGCACCACTCGGAGTATTTATATCACTGTATCTGAGTGTGAATCACAGCAGCAGCTGATCGGAAAGAGAATTATCAGTATACAGATTCAAGTACACACTACCTCAACCACGGCAAAAAGCGTCAAAGCCTTTCCTGTACGGACCTCGCGTTTCAGAAACAGTTTCATCCCAAGAACTGTAAACGCACTCAATCAGTCCATCAAGTGCTCCTTGTAGAACTGTTTGTACTTATAAGTACAATTACCTCACTGTAAACTTACACTACAGTTATAATATTGCACAACCTGCGCTACTTTATAAAGCGTGTATTATGACAATATCATTTTTAAGATGAAATGCAGCAAAATATGTTGCTTATAGTATACAGATAAAACTTTAACTTCATTTAAATAATCTGCATTGTTAATAATTAAACATGTGAGGACACGGTGCCGCAGCGTATAGCTAGTTCACGGATAGCTCCTGCCTTGCGCTGTATTATTGCTGGTGCTGGCGCAACACTGGAAGGATAGACGGATAGAATAATTAAACATGTACTACGAAGATATTTCAATGTTCCTTAAAAGTTTTGAAGAATCGGCATTCTAAGCTTACAGATGGCTTAACGTCTATTACAGAGCTGATTGTGTGGTGATTGGGTATTTGGAGAAAGAAAAGTACATTTGAAAGAGACAGTACTTCTGTAATAAATTATTTCATCGAAGGTCGCACATGGCTCAGCAAGCCTCTTGCGTGAGATATGAACAATCACTGCGCCACCGTGTTCCCATGTTTAATAACATGCTTTCATTGCTATCATCATGAAAATGATATCACGTATACATCTCAGTATTTTAATTATTCAGAGAGCTGTAATATCTCGAATGTAATGGATTCTGTGTCCTGTCGGAGAAAGAAAAAGAACGGAAGCACGTAGTGATTCACACACATAGAGCACATAGAAGATCAAATACAGAACAAAGCATTTAACGTGCTACTTGAGAAACTAGTAAAATAAATGATTTTAAGATGAAGTTTATGATATTTCTACTTTAATGGCAAAATAAACTACGTGATTAAAGTGGAAATTTCGAGATTAAAGTTGACATTTCGTGCTTTTTTCCCACTGTGTGCCAATTTTTTTTTGTCTGTACCCTAATAAGCTTTCATATGACACTCAGACGGTGGGCTATGAGTCGCCTTTTCACGGCGACTTTGATATGTGATTTCTTTTTTATTTCGGGTACTGTGCGACTTTCTGAACTTGAGCTATCGGGTTTCTCCGACACTCTGTCACTCGATCAACTTTCTTTTGTTGATTATACCACTGCTTAAACTAACAAATAGTACGTTTTTCCTTTGCCTCCACTTGGTATTCTCTGAAATTCTTATATTTTCCCCTGTGCTTTTCCCATTGTCTTTTCACAGAAGGCTATTTATATTGATTTGCATATTCAAAGAGGCGTAATTCTGGGAGGAGTTGGGGCGGGACAGAAGGCGCGTGCACGTGCGTTACTTTTCACGCTGATCAGGATTTATGTAGTGGAAGAACGTGAAATTTTGCGTGCGCACAGATTCCTGCATCTGGATTTTTCTGTGCGTACGCACAATCCCGCTTTTGTGTTTACGCCATGTTATAGTGTGAGTTCTACGCACAGCGTTATACATGAGGCCCCTGAAGAGCTACTGTGGCTGCAAGTTTTCATTTAAAAACTCTTTTCTTAATTAGTGACAATTTTTTACTGCTAATTAACTATTTCCCTTTATTTTAACTGACTTTTCTTGAGACTCTGACCACCGAATTGATTCTTTTTTCCTTTTTCTCATGTGAGCCAACAGATGACCAACTAAGTTGGGGCCTCAAACTCCAACCAACTTCACTTTATTCAGTTTCTTAATTTGAAGCCAATTTCTCGTTGCTAATTAAACCCATTATTTCATTCCATGGCGCTCGCTCTGCCATGGCAGACATTTCCAAAACTGTTGATTTTCTTTTGTAAGAGTGCTGTCAAAATGTTTTGTGGACCTGAGCAGATCAACATTATTGAGGCCTTCACCTTTCTTTATTTTCAGTTATTGCATGACGGACACATGTTGTCATTTATGTGTTAGTACATTTTGTGTCTTAATTTTGTTTGGTTGCTAATTAAGGAAAAAAGAAATAATTAAGGGGCCTGAGTCTTAAGTTGTGCATCAATTAAAATTAAAGCAGCAAAATTAGTAGCAAAATCTGGTCACTAATTAAGAAAAGGGTTAGAATGAAAACCTGCAGCCTCAGTAGCTCTCCAGGACTGGAGTTGGAGACCCCTGATCTACTGTAAATGTTATGTCTCACAACCATTTATCAACCTACTTTTATTGTTATGTCTGAATAGCGTTTTGGAGATAAAATGTTACTTTTTAACATATACAGTATATATCCATCCACACCCTCTTATCCATAGCAGGGTTATTTATTTATTAGCTTTTTATAAGGTTTGCCTATTTTCTTGATCCAGTTTGATGAATTCTCGTATCAATGTAATCCTTTAAAGAACACAACTATGTACAAATACATCCATTTTACATTCTTTCTTTGGCCGTTTTAATGTTGCAGTTATCTGGTACTAATTTGTAGATTTTTAATCGACATCTCTCTGCTATATTCCAATAACTCTGCATATTTTACCACATGTACTTCTTGTGAGTTTTTAACTCTAAAAATAATGTGATTTTGATTTAAACTCAATTTTTTATTACCTCTGATAATCCCACACCTGAACCAGCACCGCCTTTACTTTTTTCCTGGCAGCTACTCAATTGGAATACTGTTTTGCTGTGAATATAAAGAGGAAAATAAGAGTGCTCTGCATGCTGTGACATCCTTTGTTTTTCACTGGAAACTCCATTGAAATGTACATTATTCAAAGTACTTATTGTGTTATTTTGTGAGCAACAAATCATTTACTTTTTAACACAATATAGAAAAAGTGTCAGTATAATAAAAAAAAAGAAATTCAGTTGTTTTGAGCTGAAAATAAAAGTGATTTCTTTGAATGCCATGTGATGCACTGGCATCTTGCTCAGAGTCGACTTGCTGCTGGGAGAGGCTTTAGCTCTCTGAAACAGAAAAAACTGTTTTCAAAATATAAATGAATTTCTTTGCCAGTAGAAGTTAACGTGAAGACACACTATTGAGGAAAAACTTGGCAAGATCATACATGAAGATTGAACATGTGCTCTTTGAAAAATACAGCATGGCACCTTTATTTGTAATGGATTATTCACTTTTATCAATATGTAGATCCTATGCTTATAAAAGATTGTAAGATGATTAAATGATTAGATAATTCAATTAGAATTTAAGCAAACAGACATCAACAACCACTATGATCAAAATATTTAAAGTTAAGAAAGAATCTGATAACATGAATGCCATGAAGTCATTTCACTCCATTGTGTGTTTCAATACCTGCGACTCCTTTGATTTGAATCCAGACATGGCAAGACACCACAAGGGTTCCCTTTTCTGTGATATTGGCTGTCCTAAATATGCCTGAAATATCAACCAGAGCATTTTTCTCCCCAAATTTTATTTTTCTATTGGGCCATGGGGAGGAAAACGTCTGCTAGACTTAGCCATAAGGTCAGGGAGCAGTGATTATTTTCGTTGTCAACTGCTTGTCTACTGTTCTTTTAGAAATAAATGGTTATGTCTCAAAAGAAAGGCTTCATTTAGAGCATTGGTTTCCAACCTTTTCTATGGCCTGCAACCCTAGAAAATGTTTGATTTATGCCCCCCCCCCCCCCCCCCCCCCCCAAAAGTAATGTCACATTTGAAGATAAAGTCAAATTTCTAATTTTTGAACCACATGCAGTATGGCAGGTGAAAGAGCTGAACTAAAAAAATAACCTTTTAACTCTGTGCATATAATTCAAATAAAAATTGAGAAAAGTTAACTTTATAAACCATAATAATCTTGCAAATGTATCTCCTGTGGAGCATAAATGCTCGATTGACGATCTGGGGGTTGGGGTACCCCACAAAGCATCAAGCACCTTGAGGAAAACACACACAATCAACAACTGACAGGCTTAGGGGATTGGAGACCCCTACGAAGCAACAGGTGTGTTCTTCTAAGCAATGAAACAGAGATGACCATCTTTGTCCCCTGATAACACCTGCACTGCAGTTCAAAAACAGTTGTGCTGCACAGTTAAAATTGCTGAGTTACTTCCAGGACTGCCAGCAGGAGAGATGGGCTAAGTGTAAGCAGCAAGTGTTGCCTCTGATTCAGCCTCCCTTGTCCCTCAAAATCAGTGACATTTCATGATCAGGCCTTGCACAGAAATCAACATTAGACCTCAGGAGGGTCCTCCCTTAAACAGGGCCAGCAGGCCATAATAAGTGATGAAAGATAACATGGCTTGATTAGCATCCTGAGCAGGATGGGTACTGTTCCTTTAGTTGGTAGACAGATGTAAAAGTGACTGAGACTGCCTGCTGAGACAAGGGGCCTCATGTATAAATGGTGTGTACGCACAAAAATGTTGTGTAAGAACGTTTCCACGTTCAAATCGCGATGTATAAAACCTAAACTTGATGTAAAGCCACGCACATTTCCACAGTAGCTCATACCCTGTCATATGCAAGTTCTCTGCTCAGTTTTGCAGACTGGGGGCACCCAGCGTCAAAGCAGTGCTACTGTTCCTGTGTGGTTATCTTTTCTTTTTTAGATCCACATCCCTGATGCGGCTTTATAAATACACTGCAATTAACCGCATATTGTTTATTAGTTTAATGCATCTGATTGTAATTAACCTGTAACAATATAATGGTCCACAGAATGGTCAAACAATTCCAAATACCATAACTGCTTTAGCGTTGTTACTCTCACTGCACCTTCTTCTTCTTTCAGCTGCTCCCATTAGGTGTTGCCACATCGGATCATCTTTTTCCATATTACTCTCACTGCACCACTCGGAGTATTTATATCACTGTATCTGAGTGTGAATCACAGCTGTACAGCAGCTGATCGGAAAGAGAATTATCGGTATACAGCATCAAACACACGCTGCCTCAGGCATGCTGTCTATTGAACTGCTCTCATATGACAAACGCTTCAGAGCCTTTCCTGTACTGACCTCGCAGTTCAGAAACAGTTTCATCCCAAGAACTATAAACGCACTCAATCAGTCCATCAAGTGCTCCTTGTAGAACTGTTTGTACTTATAAGTACAATTACCTCACTGTAAACTTGTGATACAGTTATATTGCACAACCTGCGCCACTTTATAAAGTGCATATTTACATATGACGACGGTATCATTTTTAAGATGAAATGCAGCAAAATATGTTTATTACATTATACAGATAAAATGTTAACATCATTTAAATAATCTATATTTTTAATAATTAAACATGTAAGGACACGGTGTCGCAGCGCTAGCAAGGAGCTGGCGCCCCGTTGCTCCTGCCTCTCACTGTATTCTTGCTGGGGCTGGCGCGACACTGGAAGGATAGATGGATAGAATAATTAAACATGTACTATGAAGATATTTCAATGTTCTTTAAAAGTTTTGAAGAATTGGAGTTCTAAGCTTACAGCTGGCTTAAGATCTATTACTGAGCTGATTGTGTGGCGATTAGGTATTTGGAGAAAGAAAAGTATGGACAGGAATTGGAGGTTAGTACGTTTGAAAGAGACAGTACTGCTACAATAAAGTATTTCATTGAAGGTCGCGCATGGCGCAGCAAGCATCTTGCGTGTTCCCATGTTTAATAACATGCTTTTACTCCTATCATCATGAAAATTATATCACGAATACATCTCAGCATTTTATTATTCAGAGAGCTGAAATATCAAGAAAGTAATGGTTTCTGTGTCCTGTCGGAGGAAGAGAAAGCCTGGAAGCACGTAGTTATTCACACACATTGAGTACATAGAAGATCAAATACAAAATAAAGCATTTAATGTGCTACTTTAGTTACGATGGGATTGAGAAACTAGTAAATTAAACGATTTTAAGATGAAGTTTATGATTTTCTACTTTAATGACAAATAAACTACGTGATTAAAGTGGAAATTTAGAGATTAAAGTTGACATTTCATGCTTTTTCCCCACTGTGTGCCTTTTTTTTTCTGTACCCTAATAAGCTTTCATATGACACTGAGATGGTGGGCTACGACTTGCCTTTTCACGGTGACTTTGATATATGACAACTTCTTTTTTATTTTGGGCACTGTGAGACTTTGTGAACGTGAGCTTTCGAGTTTCTCTGACACGCTATGTCACTCGATCATCTTCCTTTTGTTGTTTATACCACTGTTTAAAACAAAAAATAGAAAGTTTTTCATTGCCTCCACTAGGTATTCTCTGAAATTCTTCTATTTTCCCTCTTGCTTTTGCCATTGCCTTTTCACAGAAGGCTGAGCTTAAGGGCTATTTATATTGATTTGTATATTCAAAGAGGCGTAATTCTGGGAGGAGTTGGGGCATGACAGCAGGCGCGTGCATGTGCATTACTTTTCATGCTGACCAGGATTTATGTAGCGGAAGAACGTGCAAGTTGGCGTATGCACGGATTTATGCATCTGGATTTTTTTGTACGTAAGCACATTTACGCTTTTGTCTGTACGCCATGTTATAGTGTGAATTCAACGCACGGCGTTATGCATGAGGCCCCAGGTGTTTCACCACTGCACTAGATGGCAGTGTCTCTTTGGTATGGTCCCAGTTTGGACACCTGCATGACTGTATGGGAGTTGTAGTTGTACAAAACAGCCCTACCTGGGTACCTGGGTACTGCCAGACAGCACTGCCTGAAGAGAACTTCCCTGTTTTATGGAGGTTCAACCAGACCCAAAAGTGCTACCTGGGTATAATGTTGCGACACCAGTAGCTCTCCTGGGTCTGGCATGAAAAAAGCTGCTCTGCCTCACCCAGCTGAAGTTGGGAGGAGGGGATTACAATGTTCACTTAAAGAGAATTGAAGGAGGAGAATGAGACTTGTGCTTGTGACAGTATTGTGTTATGAAGAAACCTAGAAAGATATTTTTGTTAAATAAAAATGTCTTTTTTGTAGCCAGGACTTGTGTATCATGTCGTTGTGTCTGTGATTTGGTGGCTTTTTAGTCAAATCTGACATCTCCATTCTTTGGTTCCTTTGTAATGTGATTCCAATGTTCTGTGCGTCCATGTGCTTCTCATCACCTTGCACCAGTTCTGGTTCAAACTGCTCACTTGGGGTTAGTGGCAGCACTATCAGCTACAATTTCTCCATCTCAATGAGTCAATCAAAAGCCAGAATCGTATCCAAGGCTTGCCATCGGTGTGCTTCAAAGCCAATCTAAATGCTCCAAGTGAGTCTGCTATATGTGAACACCCCATGCTATCTTTATTCAGTTATGCTGCCATTAGCTTTTCTTCAAGTACATGTAGGTTACATCTGGAGTGCCCATTTTATTTGAGCATGTTAATATGCTTTGTGAGATTAAAGTCAATAACATTCTATATCTTACAATTAAAAAAGCAGAAGAAGAAACAGACTTGTAATATTTTGCTGCAGATATTTCCAAAAGCCAAAGGTAACTGCAGATTCTCAAGTGTGTGGCACAAAGCCAACTGGCATAGAATACAGTCGGCCCTCCATATTTGTGGGGATTGGTTTCAGGACTCCCCACGGGAATGAAAACCCATGGATACTCAAGTCCTTTTTATAAAATGGAGTACTATTTGCATATAATCTATCACATCCTCACATATTGTTTAAATCAAATCAAGTAACACTTTTCAAAAGGATTTGTATTTTTTCATTGAGAGATGGCTCTTTACACTCACTCTTACCTTTTGATGGATTGCTTTGACCACTTAATTGCTTTTTAGGAGCCATTTTTTCACAGAAACAAAGGGTGTACATGTAACCCTCTTTTTACACAGGCCTTCAAGCTCTAGCATCTGCTGCAATAGGAGGTGAGCACACGTGCGTGCGTGTGTGTGTGTGTGTGTGTGTGTGTGTGTGTGTGTGTGTGTGTGTGTGTGTGTGTGTGTATAAATTCCAGATGGTGCATTCAGCATTGTGTAACTATGTCTTATCTGGTCAAATAAAATCAGCCACAGATCACCATTCAAATCCCCTTTAAACTTTATTGCCTGTAGCAATTAGGCTGAAAAGGCTAAAAGGCAAACAGAAATAGCCAGAAATAGCCAGAATCAGAAGCAACTCCCAAACTGTTGTCATGCATGGGCGTTGAAGGACTCTTCCGAGGGCCTGGTAAAGGTATGTAATAATCCACAGAGACAAGACGGGGGCTACCGCTGACTTTATCCTGTTTCTCTTCTTCCCTCACAGCTATGAGAAACTGCTCCATAGGGGTACCAAGCCCCGCCCCTTCCAATGGTATCACCATAAAGGACAGGCAGCCTAGAGAGGGGTGGCTTTTGGAAGGCCAGAGCAAGCCGCAGAGCACAAGACTGACCCGTATAGGAGGAATCCTGGACTGGGGAGCAGCATATTTGCATATTTTTCATTTAATTTTTTTTGTTCAGTTTACTTCGTCTGGCGACAAATGAATGGGACGGCCTGGTTGGTTTCCCAGAATTTTAACTAATTCCAGTCTGTCCTTCCACCGCCCCACCACACTGTTTTGCATGTCTTCTGTATCTACATCACTGCTGCTTAAAACATTAAATAATTACTTAAATGTTACTGACTCTATTAAAACCCAAACAAATGTAAAGCAAAGACAAAAACTGGGTAAACAGAACAAGATTTATGAAAGAGTTTAGCTGAACTAAAAAGCAAACAGAAACAGCTGGAATCAGCAGTGTGTCACAAATCCTTTTGCATCTACAAGCTCAAAGCTTCCTAATAGAAAACATTTAGAACCCCATCCTGGGGGTTGATTTGTTTCAAACCTATTGGTGATTTGTGTAACACTTGACTTATTTGTATGGAATGCTATTTGATTTCAATAAAATCCAAAAAAAAAAAAAAAGAACCCCATCCTGCAATGCTTGAACATTAAATTGATCAGCCAAAGACACACATGACACAAGTACCAAACAAATGAGACAAATAGCAAACAATGCTCGAACAACAAGTGTTGGAGAGAGACTGAGGATCTGTGGAATGGTGGGAGGCTACAGCAGGGTATGCCCACACATCACTTCATTCGTTTGGATTCAGCATAGTGTTCGGTGTGTGGAAAATTCAAGTTTTGTTTTTTGGAAATTTCTGGATTTTTCTTTATATTTATAATCCACAGTTGGTTAAATCCATGGATGCAGAACTCACAGATATGAAGGACTGACTATACTGTATATTGAAAATTGAGGCACTGGCAAGTTAATCGACTTTCTCAGAGTCCATCATTAAAGTGTTGGTTAGATTAAACCATCAAACATTTGGTTTGCATTCTAATTCCTTCTCCTTTAAGTTACACATTTTCAGGAAAGTGTTAGATTTGTAGTTGGCAAAGCCATTAAGTTTTGAGCCTAAGGAGAAACCATGAGCACTTAAACAAAGTAAAGCATCATGGGCAGCATGAAAGCTAAGTATTGCAGGCATCTGACTTTAGATATGAACACCAGTAGGCTTTTCAGTTCCCCGTCAGTAAAAATTAGAGTCATGGGAACAGATGGTGGGGACCCTGTAGTAAGTGAATAAAGACATAATGCCATATCCTGCTCACTTGCTACATAGATGGATTTAAATCCTCCTCTAGCAGTGTATGCAATGTCAAAGAGACCTTTTTTCATTTTATGTAGAAGCAAAAAGACCAGTGAGCAAACCAGATTTTCATTACACAGCTAAAAACTGAGAGCAACTGTAGTCTGCTGGAGTACATATTAAAATAGAGAGTATGGAGTACCAACTTCTAATGCTAGAAGATGTAAGGTAATCAGCTCAAGTAGCATCATTTTTTAAGACTACTTTCAGTGTCTGCAGACAGAGATCTGAAGTAATCCTGAATGCTATACAGTACATGCATTCACGGCATGGGAAAATCAACATTTTGCAAGTGAGTTGTAAAATAGCAGATGAAACCTGAAAAACAATTACAGATATGCTCAATACTTTGCTGAGAAGGACTGTGATCTCATTCATAACAAAGAATTGCAGTATTTTCACAAAAACACTAATCCCTAGTAATTTCACTGTGATTTTCTAAAAATAACCTCTTCTAAAGCCAGTGTTAAGTTTCATTAACTGCAGTCCTTTCATTTTTTTTTGAAAGAGCGCTTTCCTCCTGCAGAATAAATCAGATATCTAAGGTTGCATCTGATAAACAGTACATGGAGTACGACTGTGCAGCAAGCCAAATAGAGAGAAAGTTCTTGGCAAATGTTGCCATTGCTCCTGCCAAGCCTTGTCACAGATATAATGTCCTTTCAATATTGGTGCTGAATTTCAGCCATTAAGCCCATGAAAGGCAACATTAAAAATGTAAAACACAACTATTTTCTTACAGGCTACTTATTCTTAGATAATTATAAGTAAGAAGAGACACAATGTTAAATCCTTTCATTGTACATAATAAAGATTCAAGAATGTGAAACAGAAAATGTTTAACATGCCAAAAAAATGTTGCTGTGCAAGTCAAAATTAACATTCTAGGTTTTGATTTCAATGATATTTCATTTACATACTCTATAGGTGGGACATGATTATTTCACGTGTCTTTGCATTAACAGTGATATTTTATTTTTGCACAATTTATGTAATTTGAAACAGAAACATAGATTTTGTCATGTGGTAAATGGACAAGCACCTTCAAAGGTGTCACTGGTGAACCTCTGGTGCACCTGGAAGCCACTGAGGTAAGTCAGCATAATGAGGGAGGTGGTGTAGACTTATAAACTGGCCAAATTGTGCCATAAAGCTGACCTTTCACCTCATCTCATTACATAAATTAAAGAACTGACATTTTGTGGCTGTGTTGTCTCTGGAGCAATGCAATTGTTTTTATTTGCATGAAAATGTGAATATATGACCAATGCAATAAAATGTATTTTTTATTCACATTCACATATAACTCTGTAAATGCTAATATGCTACAAAATTGTTGGTATGATACAAAAAAAAGAAAGTACCTTGAATTCTTGCCACAAAAAAACACAAAAATGGTTGTAGACCCCTACAAATTCCAAACAAAGGTCAGATCTGTCTTATTTTCAGGTGTCGGCTAATGGATTGCCGAATGCCTTAAAATATTATTAAGACAGGCAGGAGGATCACTGTCAAACCCACAATCAGCCCAGATGCCCACAATAAAAAAAGGTTTATTTATAGTTAAAGAATTTATGTAAAGAATTCAAAAGTATGGAGAACAAAACACAAGGCATGGAAGAATGAGCAAAAATTGGTTTTGCATAAAGGCAGAAACCTGCAGCAAACAAACCCAGTATCAAAAAACAAAGTACCTTTAACAAGAAAATCCAAGTAATGCAAGAGTCAAAAGAAAAAACTCAAAATCAGAAATCAAAATTGAGATGTAATGCCAATGTTTCATTACAACTGAAGCTTCTCCTTTTATGCATCATCAGGTGGCCCTGCCTCCTTTGTCCCCACACGGTGGAGAAGTACTACTAAAAAATGCAAGCTACCGTATACACTCCAGTTTAAGTTCTCCTGCGGATAAATTGGGGTTTTGATTTTACCGTATACAGTAATTTCCGGTATTGTATAATGTTGGTCGTATAAGTCGAATGCAGAAAACTCACGATATTGGTCTAAGAGATTATGATATGCTAACGCACACCTGAGAGAGTAACTATGGAGCACACTACACTACTTTTTTTTCTATCTATTGTGACCACACAGTAATACCCGAAATATTCCGAAGCGACGTTTGCACTGTTTTGTGTTTTTTGTATCTCACACCCTTATGCACCTTTATCGTAAAAGCATCCCTTATCTGCAATGGAGAGTTCATTCAGAAGAAAATACGAAGCTGGTTTTAAATTAAAAGTCATTGAAGTGGTGAAATAAATTGGTAACTGCACTGCTGCAACAAAATTTGATGTGTCTGAGAAACTGGTGCGAGATTGGAGGAGGAAAGAAGATGTAAAAAAAAATATATAAGTCATATTTTTGAATGGGCGTATAAGTCAAGGTCTGATTTTATGATCGATTTTTCGGGTTTCAAGATTTGACTTAGACATGAGAGTATAGGGTATATAAATAAAATTGTAAGCGTTTGGATGTCCCTTTTTTTCATGAAATTTTCCATGTGCCTTTCCATTGGTCGAATTAAAAATCTAAAATTTATGGCATATTGGGAAGAGGAATTATAATGGTAGGGGGGGACTCAAAAACGAGCAGTGATGCAAGGACTAAAATTCCCATCAGGCAGCACCAGTGCATTGGGGCTGATCTGACGATGTTGTCTTCACCACATAGAAAGTTTTGTAGCAACCAAAGTGAAATTTCATCCACGACCACAAGAATATACTGTAGAATGTTTTCTTCTCAATTAATTTGGATTAATTATTGGCTTGCAGCTTTTATCTAAGAATAGGTCTTTTTGTCTCATTGTGGGTTGTTTGAATTCTAAAAGAATTTTTTCCCCGTTTATTTATTCTCTGCAATGACTGGGTACTTTAACTAGTATTAGCACAGCATGTAACAACAGGATAATTATTAAACACATTATTAATAATAAACATAATATGACATAAATACATAAATTCAAAATTTTAACAAAATATTCACAATATTTACAAAACAACAGTTAAGTAGGCAAAAAACATACTTGAGCCACGAATGAGGCCCTGGCTAGAACATAACAGAAAACATAAAAAAACAACAATATGGGAGTAAAACCCATATATGAAGGATTGTATTACATACCCTGTGCACCACCACACTTCCTTAATTTTTTAATTAGTAACCAACTGCTGCATCTAAAGGAACATATTTAGATAATGGCAGCACAGAGACTGGAGTAAGAATTTAGCAGATTTTTCTATTAATTAGCATGAAGTGAGGTATTTTAATATATTCTTGATTATCATGGCACCTGAGAGTTTGAATATGTTGCATGTCAGTAGGATAAACAAACCAAAATTTCACCATACTCTGCTTACAGTACATATTAATACTACTCCTGCTGCTGCTGCTAAATACCTGTGGATCCAACTGAACAGTAGATTGGATTGGACAGGAAACACAGACATGCTGTACAAAAGTGAGCAGGGTTTTACTTTTCATGAGATTTAGGGTTTTAATGTGTGTGGCAAGCTGCCACCACTTCATAGTAGTTAGAGTACTGTCTTATTATATGATCTTTTCAGAGGAGGACATGCATTACAGCACTGACCTGAGACTCACCAGACGAAGTGGTATAAAACAGAATGGGGGGAAAATTAGAGGCCACCATGAGTAAAGCTGCCCATGCTGTCTATGACATGTTTTCACAGATCATCTTTAACTGACAGCTCTTTCTAGCACAGTGTTACTGTGTGTTAACACAGTAGGACAGAGGTGCTACTGGTGCATTTTGTTTTCCATTTATCTATTAGACTAATACATTCTACCAGTGTAGGCTTAGTCAACCTGGCTAGTTATAAGAAACGCATTGGCAAAGGGAGAATCTATTTTTCATGAGCACTAAAAATTGAATGTATTGGGTATATGAGTATACAGTTACAGGTTTCCTGGTTATTTTTCACATTGTGCTATTTGACTTTATATTTTATGTTGCTGTTGTAGCAAGTGCATTTATTTTAAAGGATTAAAAAAAACTATAGTATATCTATCTATCTATCTATCTATCTATCTATCTATCTATCTATCTATCTATCTATCTATCTATCTATCTATCTATCTATCTATCTATCTATCTATCTATCTATCTATCTATCTATCTATCTACTACCAATACAGACAGTGACTTGTGTCTTATTCATTTTATGATACAAAGCCAGGAACACCTCCAGTCTGCACACCCTTCCCACAGAGACCCAAAACAAATGCTGGTTATGAGAAAATAAAAATATAATGAAATGATAAACTGTAATAAGCAAGAACAGATACAATATTTACAAATACAAGCCACCCGCACGCCATCCACAAAAATCACAAGGCAGAGGAAGGTGAGTTGTTCTTACAGAACACCTCCAGTTTGCACACCATTCCCACAGAAATTCAAAACAAATACTGGTTATGAGGAAACAAAAATCTAATGAAATAATAAACAATATCAAGTAAGAACAGATGCAGTATTGACAAATGAAAACCACCCACACACCATTCCACAGTCACCACATGGCAGAGTAAAGTAAGTTGTTCTTATATAAATCTACAAAATTGATATTAAGAATTAAATAAGCCATACTGGCTCTATGGAAGACTTCATCCAAATCCTTCAGGTGTTCTTAAAGAAACAGTGAGAAAACAATTACATCATAAATACAGACGAACCTCATAATAGGTAATGTGGTCTGAACCATAGACATCAGCTTGCTGGCCAGCACAGTGCTTTTCATGAGGTGAAGGTACAGTAGCTTTATGGAGACCATGATCTCTATGAAATCCTTTATCCCTAATTGTAGTCCAATTCTTTTTGTGCTGGTACCACAGTCTGAACAACATTTCCATAGACACAATCACTCACACACAACAAGGTTACATGCATTACACCCACTGTAATATTTCACTTGAGATGTCAGAGCACAAGCATTAAAGCACAGAACTTGTAAAAACAAAGTCATTTAGGCTCTGTGATGGTCTCTGCTTGCAGCTCCAGAGCAGCTAGTCCATCAGATGGAAGGAAAGTGGAACAGAATTTATGCAGGTTTCATATGTTACACTTCTGCATAAACCACCAGAAGAGGGTCTGCCCACTGAGCCTAGAAGCTATATAACATCAGCACCATTCTGCATGTTCAGCTCCATGAACAGGTCACTTTGATCAACAGAAATCAACAGTATCCATTGGTGAGTACAGATGGTTGTGATTAAGGGAATTTCTTCTGTTGAGCACATGCAGACAGGGAGGGCTATTAACAGCTACCTCTCTCTCCCTCTAGAGAGGAGTGGAAACAGCCTCTTTGGACATGCCAAAGTCTGCAAAGTTTAATGTATATATTTCCAGATTTCAACTTCTACCTTCTACTCCATGTGTCGATTTCTCAGTACACTGCACCCAGGATTTTTACATAAGGGACCATTGTGACCAACATCTCATCTTGTGTAATGAAGCTGTCAGCCTATCCACTTGTCCACTCCAGATGCATATTCAAAAGTCAAACAGGCTTGTGGCTTCGTCACTGGGGGCTCTGGCCATCAGATGCTGCAGAGGAGCCACAGGTTGCCAAATCTAATGGGGCACATTGATGACACCATCCTCACCCTGCTCCAATCTCTCAATAGACATGTCTTATGTATTTGTTAGGATGGATAAACAGAAATGAAATAGATACAAATATGTATATTATTGTCCCCTACCTGGTCAACAAGATCAATAGTAGTGAAAAGAATCTGCTCTTTCCAATACCAATTCACATATTGACACACTGTGATTTATTTATTTTATATATATATCAGAACAAACATATAAACAGTAATGAGCAAGAATAGATACTGTATTTACAAGGAGAGACCAACAAAAACGTAATGAAGTGAGTGATACTACATTCCTGACATGATGATACGTTAACAGCTTCAATAAATCCAGAAATAAGCCAGATCAAGTCTACCATTTTGTGGTGATGATATCTTTAGAAACAGATCTGAGGAATAAGTGTGCTTCCAACATGTAGACAAAGATCCTGACAAACATGGACAAAGCAAAGAACCAACATGAAATCCAACAGTAAAACTCTAATTGAAACAAAGTTGAAACGGAAGATGAAATTGAACAGAAATAATGAAATAATCCAAGTTGACTACTAAAAAGACTGAACCTCCTCACATCTTTCTCTCTCCTTCCTGGAGCCAAAGCTGGTCCAAGATGTCAGGTTCCACAGTTTTGCTGTGTGAAGCAGATCCAATGCATGGCAATTGCTGCAACGCAGATAGATAGAATACTGTATATATATAAATATATATATATATATATATATATATATATATATATATATATATATATATATTTATATATATATATATATATATATATATATATATATATATTTATATATATATATATATATATATATATATATATATATATATATATATCTGACTTGATAAGGTTATGTAAATGAAAGCTATAATCGAAAATTGCTGGAAAAGTTGTGTAATGTGACATAGACTCAAGTATCCACTTTCTCAACTGCTTATCTATTCCAGACTTTGAAGAAATTATGCATAGTACTGTATTCATAATAAATACAAATGCTAAACATGTTTAACTTTAGTAATGATGTTGAACAAATTATTAAATTAAACAAAAGATTGTCTTGACTTATAATGATCCACAACTATGTAACGGTCGTCTGAAATATGTGTGTGTGTGTCACTGTGAGTTTACACCTTTCCCCATTCCTGTTATTGGTGGAATGGCTTAATTTGTAAGGCCGGCCAATTAAACATGGGGAGGGAAGCACCTGGATTGGAGGGCCCAACAGACTGTACAGGGAGGAGCCAATGGTATGTAAATGGGAGGCAGGAAAAAGGGGAGAGGAGCGCAGAGCCAAGAGAGAAGCGAACGCCATAAAAGGAAAAGGCAAGAGGGAAAGAGATCAACACCCCATGGAAAAAGTTGGGTGAACCTGGGTTCATCCTTTACAGAGAATATTTAAAGGACTACGAATACATTATTTTTTTTTCTTTTTCTCTTTCTCAAATTTATGTATTAGTGGCGTATGTGGTTAAGTGTTTTGTGCCATGATTTGTGCTGGGAGGGAAGCGCTGCAGCGCGATATTATGTATATAGGGGTTTTTGTTACAGTAAGTGTGTGTAATTTCTTCCAATAATCATTTTTAACTTAACCCTGAATTCACTGCTATGTTTCTGTATTTGGGGTGGTGTAGTAGGAAAGGAGTGTTGGTCACTCATGCCCCAGATTATTATTTTTTTTTCTTTCTTTGCTGTCGCTCTAGGAGGGCAGCGCATATTATAATCGTGCCGACTCTAGGAGGGGTACAACTACCCATTATCTTATTTAATTTATTATTAAATAAATATTTATAAAATAGATAATTTATTTATTTATTAACTACCCCTTATCTTATTTTTACCTTGCTTTTGAAATCTGTATTGGGACTTGTTTAAATTGGATTGCCTTTGTGTTTCATTTTGCCTTTGTGTGTCCCAGAGCTTCATTATGATTGAAATACATTTTGTGAAGAATAAATCCTTTATAAAGATTCAATACTTGTTTTTTTATTACTAGCTGAGTTTTGACAGTGATATCCCTCTCTAGTGGGCATTATTGGAAGTGCTTTGAAACACTTCAGTGCTTTGGATGCCTAGTCCACGACACTATTGTTGCCTCAGTTTTTTGTTTTACTCCAAAGGATGTAGAATGTTCTTGGTTTGCTGGCTTTGTACAATACAGTATGTCTTTGGTATCCCTGTTGTACAGTGCTGGCCTTGTCAGGGACCACTCTACTGGCTGTCAGATAAGGGAGTGAGTAAGATTATAATAGAAGGTCACCATGCGATCACTAAATGTGGCATGGCCAGTGATTTTCTGTCTTTTAAACTTATATGGTCCAGCGATGAGATCAGCAACCACAGTTGGCAAATATGACATATGCCACTGATAGAAGTTGCAAAATACTGTATAACATCTGCTTTAGATGGACATTTCTTATATATGGTGCCCTCTGCTGAATGAGAGCTGGAGGTGGTTTGTCCTTCAGATTTTTTGCAACAAAAAAAAGATAGATAGATACTGTAGATAGATAGATAGATAGATAGATAGATAGATAGATAGATAGATAGATAGATAGATAGATAGATAGATAGATAGATAGATAGATAGATAGATAGATAGATAGATAGCACAGCCTCAAAGGAAATTTATGCTTTACAGAACCTCAAGAAATATAGAAATGTTATAGCAAACACCAACAACAACCTACTCAAACACACCCATCAACTACAAAAAAAAAATAAGTAAATTTTCTGATTTAACTAATGGTAAAAGAGCAGTCACAGTGAATTTAATTGGCAACATTAAGGCATATTGCCATAGGAATGAAGCAACCCCACTAGCGTTTCTTAACACACTTTGGCTGAATAATGTGTTGGCTGGAAGTACTCAGTGTAAGTGTGTCAAGGAGAGGATGTGCAGTTATTGTTCACAATGTCCATCAGTTTTCCCTTCATTGTCTCCTCCACTAGTACCTTCAGTAGGTCGAGAATATGTCTCATAACTGAGCCTGCCATCTTGATTAGCCTGTTAATTTGGAAGACATTTCTTGAAGTGATATTAC
Organism: Erpetoichthys calabaricus; assembly: GCF_900747795.2. Taxonomy (NCBI): domain Eukaryota; kingdom Metazoa; phylum Chordata; class Cladistia; order Polypteriformes; family Polypteridae; genus Erpetoichthys; species Erpetoichthys calabaricus. The sequence continues at coordinate 65,726,524 of NC_041400.2, read as the reverse complement.
TGGCACAGCACACCAGAGAGTAGAAAATCACACTGGCCATCACATACTTGTAGAATATGTCACTATCCGTATTTAAGAAACACAGCCACTTAAGAAAAAAAGGCTGCTCCACCGTTTCTTATATAGTTCCTCTGTATTACAGATGAGTCCAGCCTGTCATTGATGGGGAACCCCAAGTAGTTTTAGCAATACAAAATCCTCCATATCCACCCCTTGAACTGTGACTATGAATAGAGGCTCTTTCTTGCAATGAGAGTCAAAGTCAATTGCTGTTCCTTGGTTTTGTTTTCTGCACCAAGAAAATGAGTTCTCCACCTGACTACTATACTGTGTCTCATCCCCCTTATCAATTTACCCCATAAGTGCAGTTTCATTGGAGAATTTCCATAAGTGACATAACCTGGTGTTATATTAAATTTCAGGGTGTAAAGGGTGAAAGGAAAAGGAGACTATTCCTTGTGGTGCTTCAGTGTTGTTCACATCCACATCAGAGACACAATCATTGTGTCTGTGGTTGCCAAACAGTCCATTATCCAGGGCATCATAGGCTCATCCACCTGTATATCCCTGATCATACCACTTATTAGGGATGGCTGGACAATATTGAAGGTATTGCAAAATCAAAAAACATAATCCTTACAGTGCTGCTGGTTTTGTCCAGGTGAGAACAAGCTTTGTGGAAAAGATAGACAATTGCATCTTCCACTCCAATCTTTCCCTGTAGGCAAATGAGTGGTCTTTCACAGTCGGACTCATATAGTCCAGGACCAGCATCTAGATCAGGGCTACTCAAATATAAATTTGAAAGGTCCACTTACTAAATTTCCATTCAGTCTGAGGTCCGGAAAAGTGACGATCAAATTCCAAATAGAGAACTCCAAAAAAAGGCAATCCCCAAACTTTAGAACTATACACAAAAAAATGACATGGTAGGCCTTTTAGTGTGAAAGGTGACACCTTCTTTGTGCCACCAGTTGTTTGAACTTGGGCATAAAAGGTGTGAGGGCAAGGCGGAGGCACTGATGTAAATGTTCATTGGTGAGGGTGTTGCGGTATGTGTTTTTCACCATGTTCATAGTGGAAAAGGCAGATTTACAGCAGTACGTTGAGGGAAACATTGTAAGAATCTGAAGGGCCATCTTCTGCAGGAGAGGAACACCTGCCGCAGTAACCATCTTTGTCCAGAAGGTGACAAGGTCACAGTGAGATTCCTGCAGTGCTAGGTTTTCTTGTAGCTCAATTAACTCTGTTTGCAGAGAAGAAGCACTGGCCCATTGGAAGACTTTTGTGGCTTAATTTGAGAATTCTGCAATATTTTTGACAAGAAATGGATTTTCGATGCACAGCAAGACTTGTTTTCCCAAAGGGAAATCTTCAAAGCGAGTTTGGAAATTTTTAATCAGCTTGTCCAGGAATTCAGCATAATTGTGATAGTGATGTTTTCCTGCAGTCTGATCCAAAAGTCTTGGGAAGTGAAGCAGGTCCTGCTGTAAGTCACATTTGAGCACCTCCAGCTTCCTCTGGAAAGCACGGACAGCTAACATGAGGTCACACACTGTGCTGTTTTTGCCTTGGAGCTTCATATTAAGGTCATTAAGATGGGAAGTAATGTCCGTTAGAAAAGCAACAATTTCCATTTTCTCGTCATTCTTCATGAAATCCACAAACGGGTTGGCTTTTGCACTCTTCTGATCCAACAGAAATGTCTCCAGCTCTTTCCGCAGTGCCCAAAAACGCTTCAGTACCTTGCCTTTACTAAGCCACCGGACATTGTTGTGAAGGAGCAAATCATCAAATGTTGCATTCACCTCTATTAGAAATGAGCGCAATAAACGATGTTGCAAAGCAGAGGATGCTCTCAGATAATTGACTAGCTTCATGACTGTTGTCATGAATTCTGAGTACCTTTCTCCAAGGCTGGCACACAAAACCATCTGGTGAATTATGCAGTGGTATGCCATGAGGTCAGGGTGGTGAGTTCTCAAGCGTGACACTAATCCCCTCTCTTTCCCAATCATACATGGTGCGCCATCAGTAGCAATGGAAACAACATGCTTCAGGTCTATCGCTCTTTCTCTAAGCATCTGTGTCACTGCTTCATAGATATCATCCCCCCTTGTGTGTCCATGGAGGTTTGTGAGACCCAAAACATCTTCATGAAATTCTCCCTTTTCTTCATCAAAAAATCTGACAAAGACCATGAGTTGTGCATTGTCCGTGATATCTGTGGATTCATCCACAGCCAATGAAATGAATTTGGCTTTTTTTATAGCAGAACTAAGTTGTTCAAGCAAATCATCAGCGAGTATTTCAGCTCGTCTTGCAGCAGTGGAATCAGAACAGGGTATTTGGTTTATTTTCTGGATTATTTCATCCTTTTGAGTCCCTTCAAACAGAGCAGTCACCACTTCACTCATACACTCTTTGACTACTTCAGCATCAGAGAAGGGTTTCTTGTTTTTTCCCAGGACCCATGCTACTCTAAGTGAGGTTTCTGTTGCCCGCTCCTGTTGTGTGGCTGATCTAACTATTACACTGCTTGTAGCTTCATATGATGATTTCAGCTGGTTTATTTTTATGGTCCTTACCTCTGAGTTCTGAGGGTAATTTTGTTCGAAATGTGCATGCTTGGTTTCATAATGGCGTTTCACATTACCACTTTTGATTATTGCTACCGTCTCGTTGCAGATTAAACACATTGGTTTTCTGCTTCCCACGGGGAGCACGAACGCATATTTTTCTGTCCACTCACTCTTAAATTCGCGGTTTTCAAAATCAACTTTTCTTTTCTTATCAATGTACTGTCTTGAGCCAGCCATCTTCACTTTCAGTCAGCAATAAAAAAAATCAGTTATCGAAATTTGCACTGCCTGCGAGTGATGAGACTGCCTGTTCACCGGCCTGACCCAGAGCACGTGACCGGTACATATATCTGGCTGCCGTGAATGAGCAAGCGAGTATGGGGGGGGGGGGAGGGAGGCGTTGAGTAGTGGGAACGATACTGTTACAACTGGTGTGATTGGACATAGATGAAGCAACCAAACCGAGTAGAAACCTCAAAGATATATCGCGCGGAATCACAATTGCGCACTTCATTGAGAACTCATTTGGATTATGATTACATTTGCATGTTTGTTTTGGCGTCGGTCCAGATTTAACCGTAATTGGGTCCGGATGCGGACCGGAGTCCGCCTATTGAGTACCCCGGGTCTAGATGGTCTTCATGTGGACTGTAAGGGCCTTTGCTCTGATAGTCATTAGGTGAAGAGCCATCTGCTTCTAGGGGTCTAATAATGCAGGTTGGTTTCCACAGTTGCAGCATTTTCTGGAGCCCATTTGGGTCCAGACTGAACAGAGGATGCCACAAAGTTAGTCAGCACAAGACTTAAGTACTTGAGGACTGACTCCATCTGGATCTGTGGCTTTTTTATAAGTTAGTTGCCTGACTGTATCCTATGTGTTACTTTATACACATTTTAACAATTTTGTGCAACCATTCTTACTAGCCACAGGGCAGCACTTAGATGAATGGTTCTGGGGTTGTTATTCATTCAACAAAAACTGTAACACTGTATTGAAAGACCCCTATAGAGTTTCTGATAAATTCACTATCATACTACATTAAAAGTCACTTAAGTCTTGCCCATTCTCCCTCTGAACTACACACATGTATAATTTATCAGTACTTACACAAGTGTTTTAACTGACATTCTCTGCAGATGTGATTGAGCAACAACAATACATTTTATGTATGTAGTACATTTCATACATAAGTATAGCTCAAAGTGCTTTACAAGGAGTAAAAGAAAAATTTAATAAATTAAGTAAAATCGAAGCATACCTAGATGTAAGTCTCTAATGGTTGAAATAGTAAAAGTCAATGCCTGACATGATACCATATGCTATGGTCAAATGACTACAGAGGAAAGAAAAAAAAAACTTCAGGCAGTTATGTGACAAGAACAGGTTTACCCAATGAAGTGACCACTCATCTTATCATCTCTAAGCTATTTTTGATAATGGATAAAGTTTGCTAAGTATTTAAACCTAATAAAAATTAGTGATTGGCATCTGCTTCAAAGAAGCTAATACTCTAGGAATCTTTACCATTTATCCATAATTCTTCACCTAAATTGCCATAGTGTCATGTTTCAGGCAGGGTTCCTCCCTCCTAGGGTTCAGAAGTCTCATTTATGTTTATTTTGTTCATTTTGTATGTTACCATTGTTGATTATTTAGTTTCTGAATGTCAAAAATCTCTTCTGCTATATTCCTGTTTTTTGTGGGTGTTTCCCTAAGAGGTGAGGCCACCAGCCTGCAAGGGACTGCAATGGACGGCCGTGACATTAGTGAGTTTTGTTGGATTGCGAATTTTCTAGATATTTTTAACCTTTGCTCTGTATTTTGAATCCACCTTCTGGATTGTGTTTTGATATTTTGTTTGCCTGAGATTGCCTTGTTACAATATTTGCAGGAAACTTCTGTTTTGTTTTTTGTGCACTTTGGAGCTTATACAGGGGTTTTTGTTTAAATTACTATTTTATATATAAAGATTGTTTATTGGTAAAATTTGCTGAAGCTACAGACAATAAAATTCTACCTCAGACTTTTCGCCAAGCATTAATTATCATCTTTCCTAAGCAAAATAAGGACTTATTACAATGTGCATCTCACAGACCAATCTCACTTTTGAATAAAAAGTCTCCAAAGTCATAGCTAGAAGGATTGAGAAAGTGCTTCCTTCGGTAATATCATCAGGCCAAACTGGATTTATTAAAGGCAGACACTTAGCTTCCAATCTCCGATGCCTGTTTAATGTAATATATTCACCCACAAAGTCTAACACCTCAGAGATATTATTATCATTGGATACAGAAAAAGCATTTGATATGGTTGAATGGAATTACCTCTTTACTACAGTTGAGAAATTTGGGTTTGACCTGAACATTTGTGCATAGATCAAACCACTGTATACTAGTCCAGAAGCTTCAGTTTGTATTAATAACATTATTTTAGACTACAGTGATCCCTCGCTATATCGCGCTTCGCCTTTCGCGGCTTCACTCCATTGCGGATTTTATATGTAAGCATATTTAAATATATATCGCGGATTTTTCGCTGCTTCGAGGGTTTCTGCGGACAATGAATCTTTTAATTTCTGGTACATGCTTCCTCAGTTGGTTTGCCCAGTTGATTTCATACAAGGGACGCTATTGGCAGATGGCTGAGAAGCTACCCAACTTACTTTCTCTCTCTCTCTCTCTCTCTTGCGCTGACGTAGGGGGGTGTGAGCAGGGGGGCTGTTCGCACACCTAGACGATAGGGACGTTGCTACTTTCTGTGTGCAGCTGCTTCCTGAAGGGCATGCTGCACGGTGCTTCGCATACTTAAAAGCTCAAAGGGCACGTATTGATTTTTGACTTTATTTTTCTCTGGCTCTCTCTCTCTCTTTGTCTGCTCCTGACGGAGGGGGTGTGAGCTGCCGCCTTCAACAGCTTTGTACCGGCGGTGCTTCGCATACTTAAAAGCTAAACAGCCCTATTGATTTTTTTTTGACTGCTTGCTTTGTTCTCTCTCTCCTGACGTGCACTCCTTTGAAAAGGAAGATATGTTTGCATTCTTTTAATTGTGAGACGGAACTGTCATCTCTGTCTTGTCATGGAGCACAGTTTAAACTTTTGAAAAAGAGACAAATGTTTGTTTGCAGTGTTTGAATAACGTTCCTGTCTCTCTACAACCTCCTGTGTTTCTGCGCAAATCTGTGACCCAAGCATGACAATATAAAAATAATAATAATCTACTTCGCGGATTTTCTTATTTCGCGGGTGGCTCTGGAACGCAACCCCCGCGATGGAGGAGGGATTACTGTACTGCAAACTACAATGTGGTACTAGACAAGGATGCCCCCTGTCACCAATGCTTTTTGCAGTCGCCATTGAGCCATCTGGCAGTTTACTTTCGAAATGCTTATGAGATAAAGGGGATTGGCAGAGAAAGACTTGAACAAAAAATTTCACTATATGCAGATGACATTGTACTATATATATCAGATCCACAAAATATTGTGCCTGCAGTCCTAACAGCACTAGCAGAATTTCAAAAGAACTCTAAAGCACACAGTATGAGATCGGACACCTTCCCTTTTATCATCGCAGATCAGTTTAAATACCTAGGGGTAAACATCATAAGTAAGCATAAAGCTCTTTATTAACAAAATTCTGCTGTCTGCTTGGAAAAACTTAAGCAAGACTTTCTTAGATGGTCAACCCTTCATCTCACTTTAGCTGGAAGAATTAACATTGTCAAGATGAATATCCTTCCTATGCTTCTTTTTCAATTTCAAAGCATTCCAATTTATATCATTAAATCATTTTTTAAGAAGTTAGATTCAATCATAACCTCATTTATTTGGAATTTAAAATATCCACGTGTCCAAAGGCCAACCCTACAAAGATCTAAGGCAGAAGGTGACATGGCTCTACCTAACTTTCAATTTTATTACTGGGTGGAAAATATACAAGCTATAAAAACACGGACTTTGACACAAATAGATGAACATACACAGGCTTGGTCTACAATAGAAATAAAATCCTGCAGTACTTCTTTATATTCCTTGCTTTGTACCCCAATAAATACAAGTAATCACCAATATACTAACAACCCAATTGTGCTTCACTCGCTCAGAATATAGAACCAATGTGGGAAGTACTTCAAGATAGATATCTATGGCACCTCTTCACAATAACCACCTTTTTTCACCCTCTCAAATGTACACAGTTTTTAATGTCTGGAAAACATTTGGGATTAAATCACTTAGAGATCTGTACATAGACAATGTCTTCACATCCTATGAACAATTACACTCCAAATTAAACTTTCCAGTTACACATTTCTTTCACTACCTCCAAATTAGAAACTTTAATAAACAAAACCTGCCCAATTTTCCTCACCTCCCACCTACCTCTATTCAAGAAAAAATATTGATCAGTCTTAAGGACTCAGACAGCATTTCTGTAATATACAAAAACATTTTAAAGTAACTCTCCCTTTCAAAGATCCCAGAGTACAGTGGGAAAAGGATCTCTTACTCAACATCTCAGAGAAAAGCCAAGCAAAATGACACCTTTTATTGGCTAACTAGAAAGATTACAATATGCAAGCTTTCGAGGCAACTCAGGCCTCTTCTTCAGGCAAGATGTAATCAACATCTCAGAAAAGGAATGGAAGGCAGAAATGCACAGAATTCACTCGAGCTCCATATATGCAAAGCTTACAATTATTCAACTTAAAATCTTTAATCAGGCACATCTGTCTCGTTTAAAATTGTCCAAAATTTTACCAGGGCAAGATTCAACTTGCAAACGTTGCAATCGAGCTCCAGTTTCACTAGACTACATGTTTTGGGCGTGTTCCAAATTAACATCATTTTGGACAAAAATTTTTAAATGCCTATCAAACAGCATGGGAGTCACAATCCCTCCTATTCCATTAACAGCTGTGTTTGGTGATACTCCTAGTTCAGCTTGAAGTGGAGAAGGACAAACAAACTGTAATTGCCTTTACTTCACTATTAGCACGTAGACTTATCTTACTGAACTGGAAGAATCCTAACCCACCTCTTTTAAGTCAGTGGGTAACTAATGTTATATATTATTTGAAATTGGAAAAAATCAAACCCTCACTTAGAGGATGTGTGCAAAACATTTTTAAAATGTGGTAGGATCTAATCAGTAACATTTTAGAATAAGCATTTAAATTGAGGAAATGGATTCTCTTTTATTTATTTTTTTATCCTACTGTCAAACTTTAACTCTGTTGGCCTAGCTCTCTTTCTTATGGGTGGGGGTTGATTTGATTTGAACTTAGTTTTGTAAAATGTGACTTGCTTGTATAGAATGTTATTTGCTTTTAATAAATTCAATAAAATGGTAATGATAGTTTTTCCCCCTATACTGGGCATTTTGAGTATTTTGGGACTTTCATGCTCATGAACTCTCTAACTCACAGCACAGGCTTTAACTCATCCCTAATCAATAGAGTGAGGTACACACTCAATATGTACAGCATATGTTTTTTTATAAGATTATAATTGACACAGGTCCATATTTTGTTTATATGCCCCTTTTCAAAACAAGAATTTTAGAATTCACTTTATGTTGTCCTCACATGCCAGCCCTGCATGTCATCATACATGATTCACTTATTATTACTAAACACAGGTATTTATGAACACCATTTTAGCAGTGCTTTATTGACGACATGAACATCACCACTGAAACAATTTTAGCCTACATGTCAATACACTGTGAGGAAATTCTTAGCCAGTCTCAGTAATTCGTCTCATAAAATTTAAAAGAGCCAGGTTTAATACTGAGGGTAGGTTTTTTTGTATTATGTGTTTGGAAATTGCAGTTGTTAGGTGTGAGCTCCTGGCTAGCAAACTTATTTAGCAGCAAATTTATTGGTGAGCTGGAGGCTTTTTCACTTAAAAAAAAAGATCTTAAGCTGCAATAAGAACAGTTCTCAGTGCAATCTTTAAATGTACATTATGATCACTTAAAAACTGCTTGATATTTTTGCCTTGTATGTCAGATTGGAGGTACATGTTAAACATTTTTAAGGGTGTGACAATGTTTGCAGTTGTTTACAATGAATGTCTCATTGGCCTTCTTTGTCATAAGTTGGTGATTCACTTAATACTACAGATATCCGAAGACCATATGTTAGCTTTAGCAATGCTTTGTTGATGACATGAACATCACCACTGAAATAATTTATAAATTCAGTAACACACCCAGTGAAATATGATAGACTGTGAATTTGTATAAATAAATTCCTAAACTGGAAGATGGTGCCACTACAAATATGGGTGTTTCGAATGTGTTATGTCTGATAAACATGAAGCTCAGTAAATCCGTTTTAATTTGTGCAATTCAACGTATCTGTTTAACATGAGTAATACCAAGCATATGTGTTTTATTGTATTGTAGAAAATCCATCCAGTTCGATGTCCCTGCAGCAAGTGGAGACTTTGACGTTAACATGTCCAGAGTTACACCACCGTGTATTAACATAGAGAGCTAGACCTCCTCCTTTGTGCTTCCCACAGGTACTTGCATCTCTGTCCGCTCTAACTGTGCTAAACCCGGGTAGCTCCACGTTAGCATCTGAGATGGTGGTAGTTAGCCACGTTTCGCAAAAGCACAACAAACTGCATTCTCTGTAGGTTCTGACATTTTTCACCAGCACAGCCAGTTTGTCAACCTTATTTGAGATTGAGCTCATGTTTCCCAGAATCACAGAAGGCACCGAAGGCTTAAAACACCACTTTCTCGCAAGCCGCTTCATTTTTAGCTTAGTGCCGGCTCTGCTGCCATGATACCGCCTTCTTACCTCGTCGGGTAAATAGGGAACCACACCGGCACTGGCATTTGTTCTCAGCGCTCGAAGTTGAGTACTTAATAAATAATACATTTTATTTATATAGCGCCTTTCCCATGCTCAAGGCACTTACAGAATAAATAAAGAACGGCAGAATATACAGTATATAGCATTGTACAAACCAGATAAATAAACAAAGAAGATTAAGACAGTAAATTCTGAGAAAAAAAAAAAAAAAAAAAAAACAGACAACATAATTGATGGTCTCGCACACACATACAGGTTACATGAGCATCTTGACAGAGAAGTAAACTGAGAGAAAGGTAATAAAGTCAAGTAGAGCTAAAAGCCTTCCTGAACAGATGAGTTTTGAGTTGTTTTTTAAAAGAATTCATGGAGTCAGCTGACCTGATTAATTTTGGTAGGTCATTCCAGAGTCTGGGCGCTATACAGCTGAAGGCCCTGTCACCCATGGAGTGTAGATTAGTGACGGGCACAACAAGATTACCAGAATCAGAGGACCTTAGTGGGCGGGCAGGCACATAGTGATGGAGAAGGTCACTGATGTAGTTTGGCGCGAGGTTATTTAAAGCTTTGTAGGTTATTAGTAGGATTTTATATTCGATTCTGTAGGACACAGGGAGCCAGTGAAGGCGGAGCAGGATGGGTGTGATGTGCTCGCTGCTGCTGGCTCAAGTAAGGACTCTTGCAGCTGAGTTTTGAATAAGCTGGAGCTGTGATATAAGATTAGAAGGGGCACCTGCCAGTAGGGAATTACAATAATCGATGCGGGATGTGATAAAAGCACGGACAAGTTTCTCAGCATTAGAGAAGGAGAGGAAGGAGCGAACACGGGATATGTTACGGAGGTGAAAGTAAGAAAGTTTCTTAATGTGATTTATGTGGGCGGAATAAGAGAGGGAGGAGTCAAAAATGACACCAAGATTTTTTACAGTAGAGGCAGGTCTGATGAGATCACTGCCAAGATGGACTGGGAAGGAGCTCATTTTATTAAGTTGCATTTTAGTCCCAATTTGCAGGAGTTCAGTTTTATTGCAATTTAATTTTAAAGAGTTCTGCTCCATCCAGGTTTTAATTTCACTAAGGCAGGTTGTGAGCTGAGAAAGCTCTGATGAAGTTCCACTTTTAACATTGAAGTAGAGCTGAGTATCATCTGCATAAAAATGATAACCCAATCCATAACTACGGATAATATGGCCAAGGGGAAGCATATAAATACAGAAAAGCAGAGGACCGAGGACAGAGCCCTGAGGGACTCCTTGTGTGACTGGCGCTGAGCTGGATCTACTGTTGCCAAGACTAACAAACTCTTGCCTATCAGTCAGATAGGACTTGAACCACTGGAGGGCAGTGCCAGAGATAACCAGCATGTTCTCCATTCTGAACAGTAGGATGTCATGTCTGACAGTGTCAAATGCTGCACTGAGGTCTAACAGAATTAATATGCTGGTTTGTCCAGAGTCTGCTGCCATAAGCAAATCATTGGTTACCCGTAGCAGAGCAGTTTCACAGCTGTGCCGCGCCCTGAAACCAGACTGAAAGGGTTCCATCAAATTATTAGAGGTTAGGTAATTGGTGAGTTGGGAAGCTACAACACGCTCAAGAACTTTTGACAGGAAAGGTAAGTGGGAAATAGGCCGGAAATTGTTAAGATTGTCAGCATCAAGGCCAGACTTTTTTAACGTTGGGGTTACAGAAGCAATTTTAAAAGTGAGCGGCACAGAGCCAGTGTCAAGGGATGAGTTTATTATTGTTGTAACAGTCGGGATTATGGCATGAAGGCAGGATTTAAGTAGTGTGGTGGGGATGGGGTCCAGTACACAAGTAGTCGGCCTCATCTTATAAAGCAGGTCATTAACAAACGCAGATGTGACTGGTGAGAACTTAGAGAAGGAGCTGGATGGAGTGGGAAAACAGGGAGAGATATAAACAGATGATGTATTTATGTTGGTTGAATTATTTAGATCTTTAATTTTGTTACGGAAAAAGTGGAGGAATTCCTCACAGACTTCAGTAGAAGAGGTAGTTGGACCAGATGCGGGTTCGAGTAGTTTATTAACTACAGAGAACAAAACCCTTGGGTTATCATGGCTACTTTCTATTATTCTGCCATAATGGGTGTTCTTGGCAGAAGTTAGTGCTTCTCTGTAAGCTCTTTGGTGGTCAGAGAAAGCCTGGATGTGCACGGTGAGGCCAGTCTTACGTGACATTCTCTCAAGGCGTCGGCCAGCTGCTTTCATAGATCGCAATTCTGAGTTATACCAAGGAGCTGAACGTTTAAAGGAAACCTCCTTATGTTTTAAAGGAGCTGTTTTATCTAATACTGAGTGAAGGGCTGAGTTATAGTGGTCAACAAAACTATCTAGTGTTGGTGGAATAGGTGCAGACAGTAAAAGATCAGAAATGGATCCAGAAAGGATAGAGGGACAGATATTTTTAAGGTTTCTGTAAGAAATTTGTCGTTTACAGGTAAGAGGTGGGAGAGGTAATGAGACAGTGAAAAATACTGCTTTATGGTCAGAGAGTCCCAAATCAGTGCTGTAAATGTTGGCAACAGATAGTCCAGAAGTGCAGATCAGGTCCAATATATGACCGCCAGAATGGGTTGGAAAATCAACATGTTGTGTCAAGTCAAAACAGTCCAGTAAGGACAGGAATTCATTTCTCAGTTTAGATGTGGGGGTGTCAATATGGATGTTGAAATCACCAAGAAGGATAATTCTCTGAGAGTAAGAGCTTAGGTGGGTCAAAAGTTCAATCAGATCGGATAAGAAGGATGCATTGTATTTTGGGGGACGATAAAGAACAATGAGTGAGACAGGACCTGATTCCGTTGTTAGTTTAAGAGCCAGGCACTCAAAAGACAATGGGCAGTCAATTGGGATTCTTTTAACGTTTAAGTCTTCTCTGATAATTACTGCCAGCCCGCCGCCATGTCTTGAGCTGCGAGGCTCTGAGTGGAAAGTGAAACCAATTGGAGTCGCCTCTGTGAGAGACGCAAATTCGTTTGGTTTTTGCCAAGTCTCCGTTAGACACAGAATATCAAGTTTGGTGTCAGTGATGAGTTCTGACAACACCAATGCTTTGCCATTAAGAGACCTCGAGTTAAACAGTGCAATATTACATAATGAGGCTTCTTTCTGCACAGAGCCGCAATCAGGGTTTATTCCCACATAATGCAAATTTGGCACACTGACAATTCTATTTCCAGGGTCATGAGAAGGACGGCGTATTCCTGAGCAAATGCTGCCGGTGGTCTTTTCATTCGCAGCCCGGCGGTGGCGGCGACCTGACCCGCGATGTATATATTTCGGGCGCTGCAAAATACCGGCGTCCTTTAGGATGTTGCAGTCAGACCATTTGCTCTGGACAGACTGTTTAATAAGAAGGAGTTTCTCATGAGAGTATTTTAGCATGATGCTGAGTAATACTTATCTGAATAGCAGTGGAGAAGCAGCACAGCAGAGTGGAACCGGTAGGACAGGCGGGTGTGGTAGCGTAGGTGAGCAGCCATAGCAATCAGCAGAAAGCATAGCAAGAGGAGGTAGCAGGAGTTGGAGGTTCCAATACACAGTCACAAAATGTAACGCTTGGTAATTTCAGGCGTGATCGCCCCGGAGCCAAAAGCCAGGTTAATAAGAACATCAGATCAGTTCCCAGTCGTATAGTACTATAAGATGAAACGGGAGCAGATCAGCAAAGCGAATTAAATATAATCACGGAGACAGATCATCCCGAGGTCCTAGATTGCCAGGCACAAAGAAATGCTTGAAGGTTCTCGTCCCGTGATCCACAGACTCAGCTATTCCCAGTCAAAGTAGAGTCCATAAAATCTGTAAATATAAGCCAAATCCATACAATTCGAGTCAGCTGTATCCACGAGCTATACGTACAATAAAAGAAATAAAACAAACGTAAGAAAGTATAGAATTAGGCGAATTTTGTGAGAAGTGTTGTTTACAGGGAGGAGCGGCAACAACATGCGTGCGCCAGCGTCCCCTCACCAGTAGGAAAACTTGAATACTTGAATAGACGAGTCTTGGCGTGTAAAAATCCATGCCCACGTTGTAAAAGTAAGTGTGTCCAGGGAACGAATCCACATAAAATAAAGTGATAGGAGTGATCAATAAAAAAAAGAGAAAAATAAAAGTAGAAAAGTAGAAAAATAAAGTCATACGCGGAGCTGCTGTGGAAGATGAATGTTCTCTTCGTTCCCTTGTACTAATCCATGTCTGAGAAGTTAAGCAGAAGTAAGCTTTATGAAACCATACATTGTGTAAAAGCATGCTTTGATGAGCAAACAGAAAAATATTTGTCCAAGGGACTCAAGGTCTAAGCATTCCAAACATGAGTCTGCCTTATCCCGTTTCCTCTTATCATGAAAAGCCTGCGCCTGCCTACTTTATTATTTTTCTCTTTGTAGCTGCAAGCCACCAATATCTTTCTGCAAAGCTTAAAAACTTCAGTCAAGGACACGGTGTACTTTGAGAGGGCTAAGCAGATCATTGTTTTAGAAATGAAGCTGCTTAAAACTTCAACCTTGAGAGATGACTGTTGCATTCCATAATGATATTAAATCACGCGTTCTAGGGGTATAAAACTTTGGACCACCCGACAGATGGGGTTCAGAAGAGCCCTGACGCTGTCAAGTAATATTGATTGCCTGCTTTCTGAAACTCTGCTCACTGTGACGCTGAACAATAAAGCTGCTATATAACCACACCTGTTGTCTTGTCTGAGTCTTCCTCCACACTGCTGAAAAGGCTGCCACTCTCAGCGGCGCCGGAACTAAATTTTAGACAGACAAGGTGGTGCAGTGATTAACAGAGTATGCCCTGTCATGGAATGTTGCCCTATGACGGTTTTGTTTTCAATGATGTTGCCAGAATAGATTTTTGCCTACTGTGACCTCTTTAAGAAGGCAGTTCTGAAAATGAATAAATGAAGAGGATAACTACTATAGAAGAATACTTTCTAGGCCCTTTGCTTAGAAGATAAGAATTGTAGGAGTCTTATTTTGTTTCTAGCTTCTTCATGAAATATGTTGATATTCTTTTTGGATTGTAGAATTTCTTTATTACAACATTTACTTCCTAATGCAATTATAGTAATTCCCACTTCTAATACATGGTCTGCAGTCATGTGTTTTTAATATTTATCTTGTCTCTCTTCCCCACCCTGCCAAGATAAATCATATTTTAGTAACTGAAAACTCATTCTGTAAATTTTCAGACAAACTTCATTCCATAAGTCATTTGACATGAAGATAAAGTAAACAATAAGAATTTCTGGGTGACAGGAATCTGAATCTGTCATCACAGATTTAGGCCTGAAACTCTTATTAAAATGCCATGCGTGATCCTGTTGTTGCCAATTTAAATAAGCACAGCACAAAATAATTAGTATTTGAGTCATCCGTGACTGACGCATAAATGGTACCATTCAATACCCACTAACACTCCTCCAAGAGTAACACGCATTACTTATGAAGTGGTTGGACATGCAAGTACCTCCCGCTGATTATGAATGTAATGTTTCTTATGCATTTAAACCATTTACTATTATAGTGGTCTCAGTTATTTATATGTGTTGAAAACTCTGTTTGAAGATAGTAAATCATGCTCTGGCTAACTGGAAATGGAGGAGCAAGAGTGAGAAAGAATTTGGTTCATCTTAAACTTCACTTCAGTTTATATATTATATATATATTTTATATATGTATATTATACTGGCTTTATTCTCCCATGGGTCAGACAGTTATGTTCACCATAGGTACTAAGCCAACTACACTGAAATATGTCAATGTATCTATCATGCAGGATGATATTCTGGAGACAAGGGGTCCTTAATTAAGGCCCTGGAGGACCACAGTGGGTGCAGGTTTTCTCTCCAACCAGTTTTCTAAATAGAAGCCAAGCATAACAGAAAACGAAACTTGGTATTTAATTTCATGGCTTGTTAGTGCGTTCATTCTCCCAAGACAAATCTTTATTACATTTTTCATTTTTTTTATCAGAACGTTATTCACATGTTTTGCTGTCCAGTACAGATTTGTACCTCTTGGCCCTTCCCTTCTCTCTCATCTATTTCAAAACATTGTATTAACACAAGATACTTCATGATGCATATGCAAAGGTTTAAATAGAAGCATGTCGGGTCGAGAGCTGCTGGTTCCTTTGTCATTTGCACCTCATTATTATTTGATAACTAGTTAAGAAAATGAACAACAATTAAAATCAAAATGCAGTTGTTTTAAAGTAAAAGAGGTAATTAAGGGTTCTGAATGGTAACAAGCAAGTTAGCTAAAACTAAGAGCACATTGCTTTAGTAGTAAATACATATATATATATTGTCACAGGAGGCTGGGGGTGGTACCCAGCCGGGATGCCAAGGAAGACCAGAGGGAGGGCTTACGCCTCCCCCAGACCATGTGGGGGCAACCTCCCTGGTGGCTTTGGGGACCACGGGAACAGAGCTTTGAAGCTCAACCCTATAGGGGCTCGTGGTAACCGCCAGGGCGCGCCCCAATGTCTATGGAGCCCTGATGTAAATGATCAGATTCAAGTAGGGGGGCCTCAGACAGTGGACGGGGCGGTGAGGGGAGAGAGAGCGAGAGGGCAGGCAGGACGCACGCTGATGAGTGCCGCATGTCCTAGCGCCTTACGCCCCGAGCCAGCGTCGGTCTCACGCCAATCCATAGGGATGCAGACGGCACAGGGTCTATACCTTTCCCATAGGGAGACCCAAACCGACACGGTGTCCCAGAGAAAGAGGAGGAATCGAGGGAAGAGAGCCGGTTCCTCCGATAAGGGCGGACGTGAGGCAGGATGCTCACGTCCAGAGAAGGGCCACCCTCTGCGGAGGCAGAGGGAAACCCCAAAACTAACTTAGGTGACAGGGGTGCGAGCGGTCCTGTCTGATGTCCCAACTAGGGGTGCACCGAACCCACGGAGGGGGCGCCGAAGAGGCAAATCCTGGGGTGCCGGTCAGAGGGGGTTAGGGTTGAAAGGACGTCAGATGGTGATGTCCAGGCAGCGTTCTCCGCCCATGTTTCTGCTTGTGTTGCAGGACCGGACCCTGGATAAGCAGTAGGACCTGCTTCATGGGAAATCTGCCCTCGCGGGATGTGCCGCTTCACCCGACGGGTCTTCGCTGGCGACGGGGCAGTGTCACAGGAGGCTGGGGGTGGTACCCAGCCGGGATGCTGAGGAGAACCGGAGGATGGCTTACGCCTCCCCAGACGACGTGGAGGCAACCGCCCTGGTGGCTTTGGGGACCACGGGAATAGAGCTTTGAAGCTCAACTCTATAGGGGCCCATGGTCACCGCCAGGGGGTGCCCCAATGCCTATGGAGCCCTGGCCCTCAGCACTTCCACCACACCCGGAAGTGCTGGGAGGAAGAAAACCAGGGACACCCGGAGTGCTTCTGGTTGCGCAGCCGGTACTTCCGCCACACTGGGGAGTGCCGGCGGAAGCTAATCAGGAGGCACCTGGAGCACATCCGGGTGTGTATAAAAGAATAACAGAAATGTGTCATTTCTCATAATCTGACTGATGTCAGTATATTGCTAGATCTCTAATAAAGGATCAAAAATCAAAAATAATATCATATTCATAATCACTGACCTTGAAATTGTCTAAAGTAATACCCCAAATGCTTATGTTTACAATATGTCATTTTTAACCTTCTGGGACTGAATTTTAGAGGGTTGGGACCACCAGTAAAGAATCACATATCAAGAACATTGTTATGCTTGTGATCAGAAACCTTGAAATAACATCAGACAACACTCCATATTCATATATTACCAATTCCTATTTTATTTGAAGTTTTGCAGAAAGGAGCAACTATGACCCATCATATCCCATTATGGTATAAACCCCCTGAGGTTGGTTAATGTGGCATGACCAACTTCAAGTCCTACTGAAAAGTTTTTCTCGAGACACCAATTTGCTTACTCTTTATCTCAAGGGTGTAATTACCTGCATAAAATTGGGGATTTTGAGTCTAGAAGGCCAAAAATATGGGGGAACCCCAAAAAGCTTGTCTTTTTGCATAACTAGACATCAAGATGTACCAAACAGTAGGTGGGGGTTTTCTCATGCTGGTGAGTCAGGAAGCACTGGATCCAAAAAAAACCTGAAGTGATATCAAAACAGTAATTCTAATGTACATAATACAAAATGTCTTAATTTCCTGTAAATGTAAATATGAAACTATTCCTCTTTTGTGAATGCAAAATAAAAGGAAAAAAAATGGGTCAGCTAACTGAACAATTAGATCAATTAAAGGTATCAGTGACTGACTGATCCTTGCAGCCACAGGGGCACTCCAGCACTGTTTTCCTCCTGTAGTCTTTGTCGTCTCTGGTTGTACTTCTCTGATGTTTATGAAAACAGAGTCCACACAAATGATAAAGCTGCCCCATTATAAATTTGTGTTCCTCCAACTACTAATATATTGAATTCCTCTAAACATTTTTTTTCTTTATTCATTGTTTTTCATGTTTCTGTCTAATAAATCACTGCTATCCACATCAGTGTCTTGAGCTTATGATGCTTAGATTAATGCTTAAGCCATGTGCCACCAATTTTTTCTTTCATAAAGTGTGTTGATCCCTACACTGTAAAAAATTGAAATCTAAGCAAGTGAAAAGTATTTATATCATGACATTAAATCTTGTTTTTCATATGATAAGACTTATTGACTTATCAAAAAATCTTATTTTCAATTATTTAGCTTACTTTAAGAAATCTTGTCAAGTAAATTTTGCTTACCCCACTGGCAGAATTTTTTGCTAAATAATAGCAAAACAACTCTCATTTAAATTTTTTTTGTCTAGTTTTTGCATTGCACTTTTTGCAGTGTATTGTTTTCTTTCTTTTTATTTCTTGAAGGCATTTAGTGATTTTTATATGATTTGGTTTCCAGAATAGCTGCAGTAGTTAACATATACTGTACTCCTGTTTATATCTGTTTTGCTAAGTGGAATCATATCTTGTTTCTTGATGTTAATATTGAACCTATAGTTTGTTGATAACCATGCAGATCTGTCCATTCCTTGCAAATCTGTTGCCATAAAATGCCATAAAATAATAAGTATTGCTTAATTTATTAATTTCACCTCACTTACCTGTTTAGAGTTCATTCTCATCAATTTCTAACAAGTCTCATCTAGCAGCATTTCTTGAATTCCTTTATGATATCTCACAAAATGATAGATATTACCTATCTTATGTTTAATATTCAATACTAATAATAATAATAATAATAATAATAATAGGGTTTTTGTCATTCATTTGAATATGAAATTACAGATCAAACCATTCTCAAACTCAGTTCATCCAATTCACATTCATGGGGAAGACAGAGACTGTCTCAGCAGCACTGGGCTCAAGGCTGGAAAGTCAACTACATACAGTAAAATGACTTGAATTTAAATTTAACATCAGTTCATCCTGAGTCCTTAACCTATTTCTAAAGTTTTTTCTATATTCCTCACCTGAATAGAGCTTCTGCTACAGTAAATATTTTACACTATATAGCATATACGCTTATTGCATGCAATGTATACAACTGTGAATATCTGCCAAATTGTTTCTTGTGAGAGACTTAATATCTAAAACAGTTCCGCATTTAGCCTGTGACTACCATAACAAATTCCAGACTCAACCCCACCCAAAACCCTTGACTGAAAAAAGGTGACTAAAAAAACTGATGCATTGAAAAATACAATAATATAATTGATCAATTATCAGAAGCATGCTAATATAAGAAGCAATATTCGCAGGCTTCAGTTGAAATAAACAAACACTTAATTTTACATGTCCGCTTCTGTAATAATCACCATTCCAAGAAACTTTATACATACAGAAATATTACATACACTGTAATTGCCTCCCAATTAGGCAAGAGCAGGGAGTTTGGGATAAAACCTAAGGATAAGGGTAAGGATCTCCAGATGCCACTTCTCTCTTTTCAGGGTAGGAATAAACGTGTCATGCAGAAGACACACTCAAGGTCAGTGAATCCACAATATTCCTACCATAATATTTCTACCTTGGCTTTGTCACCCAACTGGCATTACTCAGCATTTTCAGTAAATGGTGGCCACCACACCAATCTCAAGTACTTCAGCCACTTCTGTGTCTATTGGAGAAGCATGCAAATGTGAATATACTCTAAAAATAAACAAGTACAGTATTATATAATAAAGCATAATTAGGCAGAAATTGTGCATTATTTCCATCTATTTATAATAAAAAATAGAGAATGTACTGTATGTACTATGGCTTTGAAAAACAAGCTAAAAACCTTTGGGAATTATGTACCTGGAGTTAAATTATGTTGTATATTGTGACAGGTGGCCACAGCCATTACCTGGCCAGGACGTCAACTGTATGGAAGGAGAAGAGGAGAGAGCATCGGCAAGGCAATACCTTCCCCGAGACGCTAGAGGGCAGCTCTCCTGGGCGGCTGTGGCACCATGGATTCCCACAGGATATGCTCGGAGTTGGAGTTTGGCACAGCCCTGTTGGGTTCCATGGGGCCCGCCAGGGGGAGCTGCCTTCATTTGACTCTCACCACGCCTGGGAGTGATTCCAGGTCTGATTAACAAGCCACCTGGAACATTCCCAGGGCCATCATAAAAGGAGTTGCCTCACTCCATTCGGAGAGTCAGAGTCAGGAGTAGGCAGATGAAGGTTTCCAGAGAAGAGCAGAGGCTGAAGGACAGAAAAAAAAAACAGAAGAGAAGGAAAATAAAAGTACTGAGACTTTTATTGTGAATGGTGCTTAGGTACTGTGCTGTAGGGAGGGAGAAAACACTCCCCAACTGTAAATAAACATGTGTGCTGGACTGGAACTCATGTCCTGCCTGTCTGTATGCTCCCGGACTTCACAATATGTTTACTATCCTCATGAAAACATTAAAACACTGTAATATATTCAACAAACTTGCTAAATATATTTTCAAATTTAAATTTTGTACTATAAAATAGGAGGTCCCTTCAGTCTCTGCCTTAACTATAACCACATCTGCTACATATGACTAACACATGTGTGATATATGACGTGAAGATGTGTGAATACAAAACTATAAATGTATCAGAAATTCTCTGTGTGGCCTTTCTCCTTCGGGAGGCAAACTGGCAGAAGTAAAATAATATTTTTACCTCAATTTGGATATGGCTAAGGAAAATACAAAGCAAAAAGAAATATTCAGGAGCACAGTAAGGCTGTAAACTGGCAGGGGAACCATTCTGAATTATGATTCCCAATGTGTTTCAAAAGCAAATTCCAGATTTCCCATGTTTTCATGTGTTTTATTATTGAGTTGTGTGTGAGATGAAATACTCAATGTCTGTTCAGCTAGCTGAGTCTCTAATTAGAAAGCTTTTTTTTCTTTATTTGCAGTCTGGGAAACACAGATGTCGAGATGAACATATTCTTATATTCACTACACAGCAGGATGAAATATGAGTAAAACATTTTTCATAGATTTTTTTTTTTAAATGCAACACTTTAAAGAAAAGTCCCTACGGATTACATTTTGAGAAAGAAATCATTGAGCCTAAAAGAAGTTCTCAGAAGTGTTGTTGAAAAGAGTAAGATATTGCACAATTAATCTGCCATTTCTTTGTATTTCCATGCCCCCACTTTGAGTTGTTTGTGAGAGGAAAATGTAATGTGTTTTGCAGGACTGTCAAACAGCCAAAAACTTAAGTTTGAATATTTGTTTAAAAAATAAGATTATATTCAAATTGTCACGCATGCACATGAGAGGGTCACCGTTCAGGCTCATTAGAGGTAAGCGGTACCACCCCAGGACACCAGGGGGGTGCAATTGCTCAGAGAAGACCCCAATGAGGGCAACTGACCCCACTCCTTTCAATCCATGAGCTAATAAGAGCAGGGCGCTCATGGGAGATAAGCAGCTCACCAGATGGCACACTGATCCTGAAGCCTGTACACTCTTCAGAGCTTGCCTCCCCAAGCCAACAGCTGATTTTACCATTTTTTGCTCCTTATAGCTCCATTGTGTGCCTGCCATTTTCATTTAACTTTATTATTTCAGTAAATGCGGTGGCCTGGTTGGCACCCCAACTTTTCATTTGTACTCGTGCATTCCTCTAGGTTTATGTCAAAAAATATTTGATCAAAGTTTGTACTTTGCACACTTTTTTATGTTCATACTATTATTATTTTTTACTTTAAACTTCAGAAGAAAATATAAAGCATCCTCGAAACTCCTCCTTAGTGATTGCAATTCACCTACACACAGTCTTTGGAAAGTCTCTTTGTACTAGAAGGACATGTACAGTAAGGATGTAAGGTAAGACACGCAAAGTGCTAATAACATCGTTTCTACAAAATTCACAGAAAAACAATCATAGTTACTATACATTTAAAAGTTATTTTCAACAGAGAGTATAGGCAGGTACAGTATCACAGTTAGAATTATTTCCAAACCTAATAAATTTTAGAAAGTTGGAAATGAGTTTGATTGCAACATCAAAGTACGTTAATGAAAATTATGCAAAAAAACTAGAGAGTAAAAAACATATTAAATCTAACTAGTCTATTCATATATGTAATTCCACTACCCCTCAAAATAGCACTTCCAAAAAAAAATTTATATTTAACATGCAATCCCAAGCATTCCCCATTTTCAGTTAACAGGATATGCCAATAAAAGACTGGTTTATAAAAATAAATGGACATCCTTACTCATAAAGCTGCATGATCAAAGAGTATGGAGGACAGGACTTCATTTTCTACTAACAAACACATTAACGAGGAACTTGATCATTTGTTTGCTGCTTTCAAATTTCTAATGGATGTAAATGCGTGTATGTAACACACAAGCTAGTTTTTTAATTCCAAATACTCTAAAAGTAAAGATTCTCTTTTTATGAAAAGTTTTTTTTAGAATATAAATATATGTCTGAAATGTACAATACACAAATACTTTACAAATTCTTGTAACGTAAACAATACCACCCTGGGTTGAGAGGGGCCACTGCTGCTAACTGCTTCTCCCTTTTAATGCACAGTACCATTGGATAAGTCCAAGAAGATGCTTGATTTCACTTTCCCTTCCAACCCAGAAGCCCTCCCCTTTGTATTCTGGCCAACCCCCAGTACAGACTGTTTATTCTAGGGCCAGCACTCGATAGAGGGTAGCTCCTACTCAACTACCCTCTAGTATGTTTGCACCACTCATGAGGATCTCATTATTTTGCTTATATACTTCCCCTCATTTCCTTCAACTGCTCATCACCAGGATATGACTGCTTTCTCTCTTTTGGTTTTGCTTCCTGAATGGCTGTTCTCCATCATGAGAAAAAGTAGTAAAGAATCTGCTAGAAAAAAGATGATAAAACTGACAACTAGCCCTCACAATTGGTATAAAGTTGAAATGATAAGATTACAAATAGGAGAGACCATCTTTGGTTGCAAAGAGAGTGGTCTGGCCAAATTTTTCACTCTGACTATACAAAGAAAACCAGGGGCTTGGGAATCTTAATAAACAGAACTATCCCATTTTTAGTGTCGGATGCAATATCTGATTCTGAAGGGTGATATGTCATAGTGATGGGCAATTTATCTAATACTAAAATGATTTTGATTAATATCTATTCACCCAATGTGGATAACAGAGCTTTCTTCCAAAATGTTTTTGCATCTATCCCTAATGTGAACTTTAATTGTGTTTTAAATCAAGACCTGGATAGATCCTCAGATACAATGGTGATAACATCTAATACTGCAAAGGTAATTACACAGTTTGTAACAGATCATAACTTATCTGACCCATGGAGGTTCTTAAATCCTAACCTAACAGCATTCTCCTTCTACTCACCCGTACATCATTGTTACTCAAGAATTAATTATTTCCCCATAGACAATCATTTTTTACCCACTGTCAAATCTTGTAAGTATGATGCTATCGTTATCTATGACCATGCCCCTCTGATCATGGAGCTTAAATTACTGCATCCTACACACTCACCTTGTAGCTGGTGTCTTAGTCCCTTATCATTAGCTGATGAGCACCATACAGAATTCATCCATCCATCCATCCATTATCCAACTCTCTATATCCTAACACAGGGTCACGGGGGTCTGCTGGAGCCAATCCCAGCCAACACAGGGTGCAAGGCAGGAGCAAATCCCAGGTAGGGCACCAGCCCATCGCAGGGCACACACACACCCACACACCAAGCACACACTAGGGACAATTAGGATCACCAATTCACCTAACCTGCATGTCTTTGTTTTTCTTGAGACAAATGTATCTTTGGAGGTCTTAGCAGGTATACACCAGGAAACTCTGAAGGCATTTTTAAAAGGACAGATTATTTCATATCTTTCTCACAAAAATAAACTGGAAACCAAGAAGGCGTCTGAGTTAATCAGCACAATTACCAGAACAAATCTAGAATACACTAGGTCTCCAAATGAGGAATTCTATAGGAAAAGACATGTTTTGATATCACAATTTAACTTCTTGACTACTAAAGAAATGAAACGGAACAGCTTATTTTTAAATCGAAACATCATTATTATGAACACAGAGAAAAGGCCAATAAGATCTTAGCCTAACAAATCAAGCAGAAGTCCATAACACAATAACTACAATTAACAACACAGATGGAGACCATAAAAATATAACTGACACATTTAGAGAGTACTATACGTCCTTATATTTTACTTAGGTTAAAGAAGATAAGACACCATCTAATGAGTTTCTTGATTCATTAGTGATGCCACAGCTAGATACTCTTAGTGCTGAGGAGTAAACCCTCTGACACTTTCAGAATTACTAGATCCTATAAACTCACTTCAAAGTGGGAAAGCAGCTGGCCCTGAAGGCTACCCAGTGGAATTTTTTAAAAATTCTCAAATAAGTTAGCTTCACTATTATTAGCAATGTTTATAGAAGCTACAGATAAAAAAATTCTGCTGCAAACTTTTCACCAAGTATTAATTATCATCTTTCCTAAGAAGAATGAGGACCTACTATAATGTGCATGATACAGACCAATATCTCTTCTGAATAACAGTGTTAAGATACTCTCCAACGTTCTAGCCAGAAGGACTGAATAAGAGCTTCCTTCTGTAATATCACAAGAAAAAACAGGATTTATTAAAGGCACACACTTAACTTCTAACCTTTGATGTTTGCTTAATATAATATATTCATGCATTATATCTAATACCCCAGAGACCTTATTATCTTTACATGCAGAAAAAGCATTTGATATGGTTGAATGTGACTATCTACTCACTACATTGCACAAATTTGGGTTTGGCCCAAACATTTGTCTGTGGATCAAACTACTTTATACTAGTCCTGAAGTCTCAGTTCATATTAACAACATTATTTCAGATAACTTCAAACTAGAATGTCGTACTTGACAAAGATGCCCCTTATCACTTTTGCTCTTTGCAATCTCAATTGAACCGTTGGCTGTATACCTTTGAAACACACCAGAGAAGGACTCGAACAGAAAATATCACTGTATGTAGATGATAAGGTACTGTATACTGTATATCGGACCACACAAAATTCTATGCCATCAGTCCTAAAAGCATTAGCAGCTTTTCACAAGATACCTGGACTTAATATCAATTTGAATAATAGCGTGCTTTCTCCAGTGAATTCTCTATCACATAATATTGGACCGAATACCTTCCCATTTATCTTAGCAGATCAGTTTAAATATCTATGGGTAAATATACAAGTAAATATATTGTAAAGCATGTTTTCAACAAAATTTTGTGGTCTGCATGGAAAAAATTAAACAAGACGTGACTAGATGGTCTACCCTCCACCCTACTTTGTCAGAGAGAATCATCATTGTTAAGATGACTATCCTTCTCAAGCTGCACTTCCTATTTCAAAGCATCCTCATTTACATTAACAAATTATTTTTTTAAGAAATTAGACTCAATCATAACTTCATTTATTTGGAATTCGAAACATTCATGCATCCAAAGGGTGACTCTACAACAAACTAAATCAGAAGGGGGCATGGCACTATGCAACTTTCAATTTTATTACTGGGTCGGCAAATATACAAGCTATAAAAAACTGGACATTGCCACAAACTGTAGAATATCCCTAAGCCTGGTCTACAATAGAAATAAAATCTTGCAGTACTTCTTTATATTCCCTGCTCTGTAACCAAGTTAATAAAAACTAAAGTCATTATACTAAAAATCCAGTTGCTCTTTATTCTCTAAGAATTTGGAAGCATTTTAAGACAGAAAAGGTTTTATCTGTTGCACTTCTACATAAAAGCCACCTTCATTCTCCAAGAATTTGGAAGCATTTTAAGACAGAAAAGCTTTTATCTGTGGCACCTCTACATAACAACCACCTTTTGCCACCCTCTTAAACATATACACTATTCAATATAAAGAAAATGTCCAGGATTAAAACACTTAGAGACTTGTACATTGTGATAAAGGCGCTATAATAATAATAATAATAATAATAATAATAATAATAATAATAATAATACATTTTATTTATATAGCGCCTTTCCCATGCTCAAGGCACTTACAGAATAAATAAAGAACGGCAGAATATACAGTATATAGCATTGTACAAACCAGATAAATAAACAAAGAAGATTAAGACAGTAAATTCTGAAAAAAAAACAGACAACATAATTGATGGTCTCGCACACACATACAGGTTACATGAGCATCTTGACAGAGAAGTAAACTGAGAGAAAGGTAATAAAGTCAAGTAGAGCTAAAAGCCTTCCTGAACAGATGAGTTTTGAGTTGTTTTTTAAAAGAATTCATGGAGTCAGCTGACCTGATTAATTTTGGTAGGTCATTCCAGAGTCTGGGCGCTATACAGCTGAAGGCCCTGTCACCCATGGAGTGTAGATTAGTGACGGGCACAACAAGATTACCAGAATCAGAGGACCTTAGTGGGCGGGCAGGCACATAGTGATGGAGAAGGTCACTGATGTAGTTTGGCGCGAGGTTGTTTAAAGCTTTGTAGGTTATTAGTAGGATTTTATATTCGATTCTGTAGGACACAGGGAGCCAGTGAAGGCGGAGCAGGATGGGTGTGATGTGCTCGCTGCTGCTGGCTCGAGTAAGGACTCTTGCAGCTGAGTTTTGAATAAGCTGGAGCTGTGATATAAGATTAGAAGGGGCACCTGCCAGTAGGGAATTACAATAATCGATGCGGGATGTGATAAAAGCACGGACAAGTTTCTCAGCATTAGAGAAGGAGAGGAAGGAGCGAACACGGGATATGTTACGGAGGTGAAAGTAAGAAAGTTTCTTAATGTGATTTATGTGGGCGGAATAAGAGAGGGAGGAGTCAAAAATGACACCAAGATTTTTTACAGTAGAGGCAGGTCTGATGAGATCACTGCCAAGATGGACTGGGAAGGAGCTCATTTTATTAAGTTGCATTTTAGTCCCAATTTGCAGGAGTTCAGTTTTATTGCAATTTAATTTTAAAGAGTTCTGCTCCATCCAGGTTTTAATTTCACTAAGGCAGGTTGTGAGCTGAGAAAGCTCTGATGAAGTTCCACTTTTAACATTGAAGTAGAGCTGAGTATCATCTGCATAAAAATGATAACCCAATCCATAACTACGGATAATATGGCCAAGGGGAAGCATATAAATACAGAAAAGCAGAGGACCGAGGACAGAGCCCTGAGGGACTCCTTGTGTGACTGGCGCTGAGCTGGATCTACTGTTGCCAAGACTAACAAACTCTTGCCTATCAGTCAGATAGGACTTGAACCACTGGAGGGCAGTGCCAGAGATACCCAGCATGTTCTCCATTCTGAACAGTAGGATGTCATGTCTGACAGTGTCAAATGCTGCACTGAGGTCTAACAGAATTAATATGCTGGTTTGTCCAGAGTCTGCTGCCATAAGCAAATCATTGGTTACCCGTAGCAGAGCAGTTTCACAGCTGTGCCGCGCCCTGAAACCAGACTGAAAGGGTTCCATCAAATTATTAGAGGTTAGGTAATTGGTGAGTTGGGAAGCTACAACACGCTCAAGAACTTTTGACAGGAAAGGTAAGTGGGAAATAGGCCGGAAATTGTTAAGATTGTCAGCATCAAGGCCAGACTTTTTTAACGTTGGGGTTACAGAAGCAATTTTAAAAGTGAGCGGCACAGAGCCAGTGTCAAGGGATGAGTTTATTATTGTTGTAACAGTCGGGATTATGGCATGAAGGCATGAAGGCAGGATTTAAGTAGTGTGGTGGGGATGGGGTCCAGTACACAAGTAGTCGGCCTCATCTTATAAAGCAGGTCATTAACAAACGCAGATGTGACTGGTGAGAACTTAGAGAAGGAGCTGGATGGAGTGGGAAAACAGGGAGAGATATAAACAGATGATGTATTTATGTTGGTTGAATTATTTAGATCTTTAATTTTGTTACGGAAAAAGTGGAGGAATTCCTCACAGACTTCAGTAGAAGAGGTAGTTGGACCAGATGCGGGTTCGAGTAGTTTATTAACTACAGAGAACAAAACCCTTGGGTTATCATGGCTACTTTCTATTATTCTGCCATAATGGGTGTTCTTGGCAGAAGTTAGTGCTTCTCTGTAAGCTCTTTGGTGGTCAGAGAAAGCCTGGATGTGCACGGTGAGGCCAGTCTTACGTGACATTCTCTCAAGGCGTCGGCCAGCTGCTTTCATAGATCGCAATTCTGAGTTATACCAAGGAGCTGAACGTTTAAAGGAAACCTCCTTATGTTTTAAAGGAGCTGTTTTATCTAATACTGAGTGAAGGGCTGAGTTATAGTGGTCAACAAAACTATCTAGTGTTGGTGGAATAGGTGCAGACAGTAAAAGATCAGAAATGGATCCAGAAAGGATAGAGGGACAGATATTTTTAAGGTTTCTGTAAGAAATTTGTCGTTTACAGGTAAGAGGTGGGAGAGGTAATGAGACAGTGAAAAATACTGCTTTATGGTCAGAGAGTCCCAAATCAGTGCTGTAAATGTTGGCAACAGATAGTCCAGAAGTGCAGATCAGGTCCAATATATGACCGCCAGAATGGGTTGGAAAATCAACATGTTGTGTCAAGTCAAAACAGTCCAGTAAGGACAGGAATTCATTTCTCAGTTTAGATGTGGGGGTGTCAATATGGATGTTGAAATCACCAAGAAGGATAATTCTCTGAGAGTAAGAGCTTAGGTGGGTCAAAAGTTCAATCAGATCGGATAAGAAGGATGCATTGTATTTTGGGGGACGATAAAGAACAATGAGTGAGACAGGACCTGATTCCGTTGTTAGTTTAAGAGCCAGGCACTCAAAAGACAATGGGCAGTCAATTGGGATTCTTTTAACGTTTAAGTCTTCTCTGATAATTACTGCCAGCCCGCCGCCATGTCTTGAGCTGCGAGGCTCTGAGTGGAAAGTGAAACCAATTGGAGTCGCCTCTGTGAGAGACGCAAATTCGTTTGGTTTTTGCCAAGTCTCCGTTAGACACAGAATATCAAGTTTGGTGTCAGTGATGAGTTCTGACAACACCAATGCTTTGCCATTAAGAGACCTCGAGTTAAACAGTGCAATATTACATAATGAGGCTTCTTTCTGCACAGAGCCGCAATCAGGGTTTATTCCCACATAATGCAAATTTGGCACACTGACAATTCTATTTCCAGCTATATGAGCGCTGACCTGACACAGACTGACACCGGAGGCACACGTAAAATAAATAAACTTTTTTATTTTTCTTCACCTGGGGGCCACATCTTCCCTATGTCCCTCAGGCACAACACAATCCCAGCACTAAGCACAAACCACACAAAATAAACTCCTTCATCTCTCTCCGAGATCCTCCACTCCTCCCAGGCAGCTTTGTCCCTCTTCCTCCCGACTCTGGCTCCATGAGTAGTGGCTGCTGGCTGTTTTTATAGTGCACACGGAAGTGCTCCAGGTGATTGATCACTTGTTTCTGGCTGCACTCTCGGGTGTGGCTGAAGAAGAGCTCAGATGGGCTCAGGAACCCCTGCAGTATCCCCTGGCAGCCACCCCGGATCCCAGCAGGGCTGTGGAGAACTCCATCTCCCAAGGAGCCGTGCAGGTATCTGAGGCACCCAGCATTCTGGGGGAGGTACTGTGCACTCCATGGCTGTTCCCCCGGACCAAGTACAAAAGGGGCGTCCCATGCACCACAACATAGATAATGTCTTTGCATCCTACAAACAATTACACTTTAAATACAATTTCTCATAAAGACAATTCCTCCATTACTTTCAAGCTAGAAACTTTGTTAAACAGAACCTGCCCAATTTTCCTCACTTTCCACCTTGTTCTATTCCAGAAGAATAATTGATCAGACTTGAAGACTCAGATAGCATCTATAAAATTTATAAAAATATTTTTAAGTCTGTTTCTTTCAAAGACCCCAAAGTACATTGGGGAAAGGATCTGTCACTCAGTATTTCAGAAAAGGAGTGGAAGGCAGCAATGCACAGAATACACTCGAGCTCTTTATACGTATGCAAAGCATTCAATCATTCAACTTAAAATCTTTTATCGAGCACATTTATCTCGTTTAAAATTGTCCAAAATGTTGCCTGGGCAAGATTCAACCTGTGAATGTTGCAGTCTAGCTCCAGCCTCACTGGGCCACATGTTCTGGGTGTGCACCAAATTAACAAAATTTTGGACAAAAATCTTTGCATGCCTATTAGACAGCCTTTAGCCCATGATCAGCTGTGTTTGGTGTATTCCCAGATGACCTTAAAGTGGAGAAGGACAAGCAAACTGTATTTTCCTTTACTACACTACTAGCACATAGACTTATCGTGCCCAAATGGAAGAATTCCACCCCACCACTTTAAAGTCAGTGGGTATCTGATGTTTTATACTACTTGAAATTGGAAAAAAATCTAATTCTCAGTTAGAGGATCTGTTCAAAACTTTTTAAAAATATGACAAGATCGAATCAATAACATTTTAGATTAAGCTCCTATTTTGGGAAAAATAATACCCTTCTTTTCTTGCTCCTTTTATAGAGTATCTGCAGTTGCTGGCTCCTTTCTCTTTTTCTTGGGTGGGGGTTGAATTTTGCCTTGATTTATTAAATTTGTCTTAACTGCATGGAATGTTATCTGTTTCTAATTAAAATCAATAAAAATATTAAAAAAAAACAAAAAAAAACTGGGGTTCTATTCTCTCGACTTTATTTTTTTAATTCTCCTTGTGGCAAGATGAAAGATTGACAATCTGGATCTGACCAGTGCTGTTTTTGACTATGTTTCGTTTCTTGGTCCTTATACAAACCCATGTGGTGTCATAGCAATTTGGAGCTTTCAGTTTCAACAATAAGATTTCATAGATCTTTTGTTAGTTGCTTGTATATCATTGATACCCTCAGAACCATGCAACCCAGCAACTTTCAAGGAGATTTTTCATAAACATGGACCGCATTTTCCTTTATATATTCCTGGTTACAAGACGTTATTACACATGAAATCCTCTTATAAGATTGTTCCCGATTTACTCTTCACATCAGTAAACACTGAAATTTAAATACAAGGTTTTAGACTTTAAATATTCATTACATGAGGGTATCTAAAAAGTAAAACGCAAATCACAAATACACAGGTACTTTTGCAAAAGTGAATCTTATATTCTTAAGCACTTTAATGTAATGGTAATCAGTCACAAATGTTTCCTCAAACTGGATAAGCTTGGGGAAGGTAATTTGTTACCTTGTGGTTTGTAGATTTTATTTTTGTTTTTGTTGTTTCAGACACAGCTCAAAAAATAGAATGAATTTTTTTAATAGTGATTTAAAAAAAGGAGTAATTGGGTTCAACCTTTGGCAAAGCAGGTCAGTTTTCTTAAGAGTTTAGAGCTTTTGCCCACAGAGTGGTTACCTAAACAAAGAATTTTGCTGCAGATATTTATTGAAGGAGCAAAATGCTGCATATGTTTATTTATTTGTTTGTTTGTTTATTTATTTTAACATTCTCACCATGAACTACTCCGGAGTGTGGTTCATCGATCCTCCCTTCCTTGGCTCCTCAAACTTTAAATGAAATGCTGCATATTTAAAAAAAAAAAAAGCAATGTCAAGTCAGACTTCCATTGGTTCTTTTTGTTCAATGTGCTCAGCTACGGCTTTTTCATTCTCTCTGTTTAAGTGGGAGCTGCATTATAATTTAATACATCAATGTAAATCAAAGATACTCCTTAGTGAGCCTTGACTTCCTTATGCTCTGTGGATGCACGTCTTACAGTTACTTTACGCTGTAAGGAGCTCTACTTCAGCTGCACTTCCTGCATGTGGCATCCATCTGTAAAGGCACTAGGGGGTAAGCACCGTGTTTGGCAACAAGCGGTCTCCAGCTTGGATTCACCAGGAGCTCTCTTGCCTGCCTGTGATGTAGCCCACCAGTCCGGAACTCCCAGGCCAACTGTGCTTAACTTTCCTACACCATCATGCTGCACATCAATAAATAGAAGCAGCAGACTCTTGCTATGGTAACACAGAGGACACCATTCTTCAAAGTAAGAGAATTAAAAATTTGTGTTCTCCCAGGTGTTCTGTATTAACAGTCATCTGGAATACAAATTTGTAAAGCTAAAGAAGCAAGGTGGGAATGGATGTGGCATAGGAAGAAGTGTCAGTTTTTATTTATGAGCAATATTAAACAAGGTTCCACCAAAATGTTATTTGGCTTTGGCTATGTTGGCAAGGAAAACACGCTTAAAAAAAGAAAAACAGCCTTTTGAACTTTAGCTAACAGTTTGCCCCGCATGGATTCTCCCTGAAGATGAAGGATCAATAGACAGCTGTGACATATTATGACCTTACCAAAAAAACTAAAGCAGCACTACAATAACACAGACTATGAGTGTATGTTTTGTTATTCAGACTTTTAGAACTTACTCAACATGAAGCTCTAAGTAAAAAGACAGTTAATATTTAATGTTTATTTTCTGCTTCCTTTTCTTTATAAAAATCTGGTATTCTCATCAGTTATATCTGTTTGTCAAGTACAGAGTTATGGTTGGTTAAAACTGATTCTGGCAAAACCAAGCAGGTAGGAACTATTTCTGGATGAGATGCAGTTTATCATCATTTGACTTTTATTCACACACACCCACGACTTGCTATACACATCTCAAGCATCGTTGATAAAACCAGAATAGCTGAAGGAAATGACATGCATATGGGAGAAGTTCCATCCACTTTCAGATCTGTGATGTTGTGCTTAAGGCAGGAATCCAGCCTTGGTGGAGTCCTAGTTCATGAAACAGCACACTCACACACACCTACACTAGGCCAGTTTGATGTCACCAAACATACATCTTTGGTGTGTAGAAGGAACCTAAGTGTAAAAGGCTAACCTGTTTCAAACCTATTAAACCCAATTATAAGTTTGGAGAGGGTAGAGCATATTCTGGTAGAATTTCACACAAGTCAGTCCTAGAAGTGATATCATCTTATAATGACATTGAAGTGCCTATTTACACACACTCACTCACTCAAACAAAGACATTTTTAGTCCAAACTAGCCTAACAGGCTTGTCGCTGGGATGAAGCCAGAGCAATTAAAAAAAACTACACATGTAGGAGAAATTTAATGACCTGCAGGTTTTGGGTTGGCTTTATATCTTTATATATAACCTTCATTTGGATCTTGATCTTTGTTTGTCCGCAAATTCACTGCCTTGTGTGGTGTTCCTGGTGTGTTCAGTAGAGGGCAGTAGTGATGGAGGAGGAGAGGAAGTGAGGGGGAGGATCATTGGATGAGGTTGGAGTGTGGTGATTAAAGAGGATTGAACTAAAGGAGACTACGTGCTGTTTGTACTGGCTGAATACACAACACCTTGGTTGTTACTTTTGTTTGCAAACACTGTCGATAGCACTCTTCGTGTTTAGATCTGGCGTCGACACCGTGCTTTGTGTTTAGATCTGGCTTGACACCTGCTTCGTTGTCGAGACTGTGGTTTTTTGTGTTTCTATTGACCGTCGTTGGCAGCACTTCGTCCAAATCGAATGTTCACCCACTTCTTGGAGTCGGCAGTCAGAGTATATAAGTCGGGCACACTTCTGTGATTTTCCATCAGTCGGCGTTTGGAGTTCAAGAAAGAAGCATTGGTTCTTCCTTACTCTTTGGATTGCCACAAAGCAACCTGCGAGATTGGAGAAAGGTTGAGAAGAGATCGTGAGAGGAAACGACAGCGTCATGAAAACGAGACGGACTGTGAACGGAGAGAACCAGAAATGCTCCTCCACCACCACATAATTACTATTCGGACAGTGATTCCGAGTAGGTCGTTCCTATCGAATCAATGTCCAAGGGTTTTGTTTTGTAAATTTTGTTTCCCTTATAAAAAATCATAATGCTGTGCGACGAAGGGCCCAGTTCACGACTGGCAGCCGCGTTTAAACAGGGATCCCTTCACAGACAACTTTAACACGCGCAACATAGTTGGGCGCACATGGCTAGTTAATTTATAAATAACAATGGAATTTGTGGTTCAGAGCCCATTTACTACATCTCTTATTCCTAAAGGCATTTTTGGGTTTGATTCTGCCCTAGAGACCATAAAATACCAGAATGTTCTGTGCTGAATGAAGATCATCAGTGGACCACCAGTGTCCATTCTGCCAAATAGTCAAATTTAGCACCTACTCTGGCATACATTTTATGGAGGTCAAGGAGACAAAGATAGAAAGGAGCTGGCGACCCTTATCTCGGTATTTATAGAGCACAATCTGTTTGTCTGCTCATTCTTTATGCACAACTTGTTTTTTCAAGAAACACACCTGAAATTTGGCATTTGTTTCACTATGAGTGAGTGTTCCTGAAACAGAAGTTTCATGACTTTCAGCCTTGTCCCCTCACAAGGGATGTCAGAGGTGGCTCAGAGTTGGAGTAAGTAGTAAGAAATACTACAGTCTCAATTTAGAAACAGTGCCACACAGACTGTGATGGTGGTGTGATGGTTAGCCCACTTGCCTTTCATCCAAACAGTTTATCATTACACTTTCTTTATATCATACTTTTATACTTTTATTATACTTTTATTTTTACACAGATATTTCCCTTACTATTTTACTTTTTCAAGGCTAGAGAACTATTTATTAAGACTTGTGATTTTTTTTGGACCAGTAGGAACATTCAAGATTTTTGCATACAAAGAAAATTTCTGATACTAACAACAATTGTTGTTTTCAGAAGAATTATTTTTGAATACTTTGAAATCACTTCACTGGTTTGGCACCTCTTGACTAGCCAATTCCAGAAAAACCCCCACAGATAGATAGATAGATAGATAGATAGATAGATAGATAGATAGATAGATAGATAGATAGATAGATAGATAGATAGATAGATAGATAGATAGATAGATAGATAGATAGATACTTTATTAATCCCAAGGGGAAATTCGCATACTCCAGCAGCAGCAGACTGATAAAAAACAATATTAAATTAAAGAGTGATTAAAAATGCAGGTAAAACAGACAATAACTTTGTATAATGTTAACGTTTACCCCCCCCCCCCCCCCCCCCCCGGGTGGAATTGAAGAGTCGCTGAAGATATACTGATGTACTGTTTTACTTGTTTTGATGTCTAGTTATGCAAAACATTGAGCTGTTTGGGGTTCCCCCAATTTTTGGCCCTCTATACCCAAAAAACTTTTATTTCAAACTGCAATTGAAATTGGAACTGAATTTGTCCATGTCACTGCCCAGGAAAGTAAGTTACATCATCCTGGCTAACTCAACAACAGCACCAATATATTAATGATGAATCATTCTGAATGCGGATGACTTCAGACAAGGAATCACGTGTCTATTAAGCACATTTCTTTCATGGACATTACAAGCTGGACCTGCTCTATCCAGAAATCAGTGACTTTAAATTTAAACTTGTGACACAATCCCAGCAGGCCTGACCTCATCTTACTGCCACCTACAAGCTGGTTATTGACTGCAGCACCTCTCTACTATCCAAGCCAGACTTTATATCATGTTTGGGGTCGGGTGGGGGCACCTTATTCTTTTCATTTATTTCTTTATTTATTTTTGGAGCATCTGTAAAATTTTAATTTCCCCTTGGGGACAAATAAAGTATGATTTATACTATAGTGCTGCTGCTTTGCAGTAAGGAGACTGTGGAAGATTGTGGGTTCGCTTCCCGGTTCCTCCCTGTGTGGATAGCGCTTTGAGTACTGAGAAAAGCGCTATATAAATGTAATGAATTATTATTATTACTATCTATCTATTCTATTTTAAGGCCAGTTTTGGAAAAAATTTTGTGCCAGCATTACACCCTTATAATAAAGATTAAACCAAAAGATATCTTTAGCAAAAATGATCAGAAGGACTTGAAGTTGTGCATGCCACACATCATGCCACAGCTGACCCCAGGGGTTCACTTCCTGTGATATGAAGTGTCAAAGTTACTCCTTTACTTAAAACCTCAAAAAATGGATATCAGTAATATGTGCATGCAGAGTGTAATATTTTGAGGTTGCTGATCACAAGTATGATAATATTTTTGACATTTGATTCTGTACCAGTTATATTAGCCCTCTAAGAGTTACTCCAAGAAGGTTAAAAATGACAAATTTCAGACATAACCATGTGGGGTATTGTTTTAATCTATTTCAAAGCAAGTAAAGTTGGGGAGCATGCACTGGTACCCACTACACGTCGAAACAGTTCGGGATCCCGGTTGGCAACCCCCCAGGCAGACACGTGGTCCAGTCCTACCCTCTAGAAATTACCCTCTATCTGCTGCAGCCAGGTGTTACATGGGCGACCCCTTGGCCTGGTCCAGCCACTTGGGTCACCCTCGGGGAAACGCGCCACAAGACCGTAGTGCCGCAACTGATGCTCCCTCACAATGCAGTTAATGTGCCTCATTCGGGACTCCATGAGCAACCGCTCATTTGACAAAAAGTCAAACCAACGGTACCCAAGGATTTTCCGGAGAGACACAGTACCAAAGGAGTCCAGTCTTCGTCTCAGGTCACTGGATAGCGTCCATGTCTCACAACCATATAGTAAGACAGGAAGCACCAGGACTCTAAAGACTTGGACCTTCGTCCTTTTGCATACAGTGCATCCAGAAAGTATTCACAGCGCATCACTTTTTCCACATTTTGTTATGTTACAGCCTTATTCCAAAATGGATTAAATTCATTTTTTTTCCTCAGAATTCTACACACAGCACCCCATAATGACAACGTGAAAAAAGTTTACTTGAGGTTTTTGCAAATTTATTAAAAATAAAAAAAGTGAGAAATTACATGTACATAAGTATTCACAGCCTTTGCTCAATACTTTGTTGATGCACCTTTGGCAGCAATTACAGCCTCAAGTCTTTTTGAATATGATGCCACAAGCTTGGCACACCTATCCTTGGCCAGTTTCGCCCATTCCTCTTTGCAGCACCTCTCAAGCTCCATCAGGTTGGATGGGAAGCGTCGGTGCACAGCCATTTTAAGATCTCTCCAGAGATGTTCAATCGAATTCAAGTCTGGGCTCTGGCTGGGCCACTCAAGGACATTCACAGAGTTGTCCTGAAGCCACTCTTTTGATATCTTGGCTGTGTGCTTAGGGTCGTTGTCCTGCTGAAACATGAACCGACGCCCCAGTCTGAGGTCAAGAGCGCTCTGGAGCAGGTTTTCATCCAGATTGTCTCTGTACATTGCTGCAGTCATCTTTCCCTATCCTGACTAGTCTCCAAGTCCCTGCCGCTGAAAAACATCACCACAGCATGATGCTGCCACCACCATGCTTCACTGTACGGATGGTGCCAGGTTTCCTCCAAACGTGACGCCTGGCATTCATGCCAAAGAGTTCAATCTTTGTCTCATCAGACCAGGGAATTTTCTTTCTCATGGTCTGAGAGTCCTTCAGGTGCCTTTTGGCAAACTCCAGGCGGGCTGCCATGTGCCTTTTACTAATGAGTGGCTTCTGTCTGGCCACTCTACCATACAGGCCTGATTGGTGGATTACTGCAGAGATGGTTGTCCTTCTGGAAGGTTCTCCTCTCTCCACAGAGGACCTCTGGAGCTCTGACAGAGTGACCATCGGGTTCTTGGTCACCTCCCTGACTAAGGCCCTTCTCCCCCGATCGCTCAGTTTAGATGGCTAGCCAACTCTAGGAAGAGTCCTGGTGGTTTTGAACTTCTTCCACTTACGGATGATGGAGGTCACTGTGCTCATTGGGACCTTCAAAGCAGCAGAAATTTTTCTGTAACCTTCCCGAGATTTGTGCTTCGAGACAATCCTGTCTCAGAGGTCTACAGACAATTCCTTTGACTTCATGCTTGGTTTGTGCTCTGACATGAACTGTCAACTGTGGGACCTTATATAGACAGGTGTGTGCCTTTCCAAATCATGTCCAATCAACCGAATTTACCACAGGTGGACTCCAATTAAGCTGCAGAAACATCTCAAGGATGATCAGGGGAATCAGGATGCACCTGAGCTCAATTTCGAGCTTCATGGCAAAGGCTGTGAATACTTATGTACATGTGCTTTCTCAATTTTTTAAATTTTAATAAATTTGCAAAAATCTCAAATAAACTTTTTTCACGTGGTCATTATGGAGTGTTGTGTGTAGAATTACGAGGAAAAAATGAATTTAATCCATTTTGGAATAAGGCTGTAACATAACAAAATGTGGAAAAAGTGATGCACTGTGAATACTTTCCGGATTCACTGTAGATATCGGGAGCGCCACACACCCCTTTCCAGCGACCTCATGACCCCCCATGCTCTCCCAATCTGTCTACTGACTTCACAGGAAGAGTCACCAGAGACATGAATATCACTTCCAAGGTAAGTAAACCTCTCAACAAGGTCAACACTCTCTCCGCAAACAGACACACTGCTGATGTGACTTCTTAGATTCTTAGAAATTGCCTTAGTCAATGTTTGGGCCTCTCTGGCAGTGTCTTAAATTGGTTTGAATCCTACCTGGTAGGGAGAAAATTCTTTGTTAGTTGTGGTAATTACAACCCAAAGACACATGATATCCTATATGGTGTTCCACAAGGCTCTATTCTGGGTCCGCTGCTTTTCTCAATCTACATGCTTCCGTTAGGTCAGATTATCTCAGGGCACAACGTGAGCTACCACAGCTATGCTGATGACACACAGCTGTATTTATCAATAGCACCTGATGACCCCGATTCTCTTGATTCACTAACACAATGTCTTACTTGTATTTCTGAATGGATGAATAGTCATTTTCTAAAGCTAAATAAAGAGAAAACTGAAATTTTAGTGATTGGCAATAATGGATACAATGAGGCTATTAGAAACAAATTGGATGCATTAGGATTAATAGTCAAGACGGAGGTAAAAAGCTTAGGGGTAACGGTTGACTGTAATCTGAATTTTAAATCGCATATTCATCAGACCACTAGTACAGCATTTTTTCACTTAAGAAACATAGCAAAAGTTAGACCTCTTTTATCATTGAAAGATGCTGAGAAATTAGTTCACGTGTTTGTTTTCAGTTGACTAGATTACTGTAACGCACTCCCCTCAGGACTACCCAAAAAGACATAAATCATTTGCAACTAGTGCAGAATGCAGCTGCTAGATTTCTAACTAGGAAAAGAAAATCCTAGCACATTTCTCCAGTTTTGATGTCACTATACTGGTTACCTGTGTCATTCAGGATTGACTTTAAAATTCTGCTTATGGTTTATAAAGCCTTAAATAATCTTGCCCCATCTTATATATCGGAATGTCTGACATCTTATATTCCAAATCGTAACCTTAGATCCTCAAATGAGTGTCTCCTTAGAATTCCAAGAGCAAAACTTAAAAGAAGTGGTGAGGCGGCCTTCTGCTGTTATGCACCTAAGATCTGGAATAGCCTGCCAATAGGAATTCGCCAGGCTAATACAGTGGAGCATTTTAAAAAACTGCTAAAAACACATTATTTTAACATGGCTTTCTCATAACTTCACTTTAATTTAATCCTGATACTCTGTATATCCAATTCATTATAATAACTATTCATGGTGGCTCTAAAATCTGTACTAACCCCTACTCTCTCTTCTGTTTCTGTTTCCGGTTTCTTTGTGGTGGCAGCTTGCACCACCACCATCTACTCAAAGCACCGTGATGTTCCAACATTGATGGATTGAAGGCCAGAAGTCTGCATGACCATCATCATCAAGTCCTTCCGTGAGAACCTTAAATACAAAGAGGACCATTTCGTTTTTGTTAGGTAGAATGCCCAGAGGGGACTGGGTGGTCTCGTGGCCTGGAACCCCTGCAGATTTTATTTTTTTTTCTCCAGCCATCTGGAGTTTTTTTTATTTTTTCTGTCCTCCCTGGCCATCGGACCTTACTCTTATTCTATGTTAACTAATGTTGTCTTATTTTAATTTCTTACTTTGCCTTTTATTTTTCTTTTCTTCATTATGTAAAGCACTTTGAGCTACTTTTTTGTATGAAAATGTGCTATATACAGTGCATCCGGAAAGTATTCACAGTGCATCACTTTTTCCACATTTGTTATGTTACAGCTTTATTCCAAAATGGATTAAATTCATTTTTTCCTCAGAATTCTACAC
The DNA here is from genome assembly GCF_900747795.2 of Erpetoichthys calabaricus. Lineage (NCBI taxonomy): Eukaryota > Metazoa > Chordata > Cladistia > Polypteriformes > Polypteridae > Erpetoichthys > Erpetoichthys calabaricus. Next base: position 65,686,539 of record NC_041400.2, on the reverse strand, counting down.
ACAACAACCCATAATGACAACGTGAAAAAAGTTTACTTGAGGTTTTTGTAAATTTACTAAGAATAAAAAAATTGAGAAAACACATGTACATAAGTATTCCCAGCCTTTGCCATGAATCTCTAAATTGAGCTCAGGTGCATCCGGTTTCCCCTGATCATCCTTGAGATGTTTCTGCAGCTTAATTGGAGTCCACCTGTTGTAAATTCAGTTGATTGGACATGATTTGGAAAGGCACACACCTGCCTATATAAGGTCCCACAGTTGACAGTTCATGTCAGAGCACAAACCAAGCATGAAGTCAAAGGAATTGTCTGTAGACCTCCGAGACAGGATTGTCTTGAGGCACAAATCTGGGGAAGGTTACATAAAAATTTCTGCTGCTTTGAAGGTCCCAATGAGCACAGTGGTCTCCATCATCTGTAAGTGGAAGAAGTTCGAAACCACCAGGACTCTGCCTAGAGCTAGCCGGCCATCTAAACTGAGCAATCGGTGGAGAAGGGCCTTAGTCAGGGAGGTGACCAAGAACCCGATGGTCACTCTGTCAGAGCTCCAGAGGTCCTCTGTGGAGAGAGGAGAACCTTCCAGAAGGACAACCATCTCTGCAGCAATCCACCAATCAGGCCTGTAAGGTAGAGTGGCAAGACGGAAGCCACTCTTTAGTAAAAGGCACATGGCAGCCCGCCTGGAGTTTGCCAAAAGGCATCTGAAGGACTCTCAGACCATGAGAAAGAAAAGATTGAACTCTTTGGTGTGAATGCCAGGCGTCACGTTTGGAGGAAACCAGGCACCACTCATCACCAGGCCAATACCATCCCTACAGTGAAGCATGGTGGTGGCAGCATCATGCTGTGGGGATGTTTTTCAGCGGCAGGAACTGGGAGACTAGTCAGGATAAAGGGAAAGATGACTGTAGCAATGTACAGAGACATCCTGGATGAAAACCTGCTCCAGAGCGCTCTTGACCTCAGACTGGGGCGACGGTTCATCTTTCAGCAGGACAACAACCCTAAGCACACAGCCAAGATATCAAAGGAGTGGCTTCAGGACAACTCTGTGAATGTCCTTGAGTGGCCCAGCCAGAGCCCAGACTTGAATCCGATTGAACATCTCTGGAGAGATCTTAAAATGGCTGTGCACCGACGCTTCCCATCCAACCTGATGGAGCTTAAGAGGTGCTGCAAAGAGGAATGGGCGAAACTGGCCAAGGATAGGTGTGCCAAGCTTATGGCATCATATTCAAAAGACTTGAGCCTGTAATTGCTGCCAAAGGTGCATTGACAAAGTATTGAGCAAAGGCTGTGAATACTTATGTACATGTAATTTCTCAGTTTTTTTATTTTTAATAAATTTGCAAAAACCTCAAGTAAACCTTTTTCACATTGCCATTATGGGGTGTTATGTGTAGAATTCTGAGGAAAAAAATGAATTTAATCCATTTTGGAATAAGACTGTAACATAACAAAATGTGGAAAAAGTGATGCGCTGTGAATACTTTCCGGATGCACTGTAAATAAAAGTTGTTGTTGTTGATGGCTGTGCCTAGGACGTCATTAAAGGCCTGGATCTTGGTTTTTATCCAGGACACTCGCAAGCCCAGACACTCAGACTCCTCGCTCAGTCTCTCGAGCGCCCTGATCAGAGCCTCCATTGACTCCGCAAAGATCACAGAATCGTCAGCAAAGTCAAGATCTGTGAATCTTTCTTCCCCAACAGATGCTCCACAGCCGCTGGACCCCACAACCTTGCCCAACACCCAGTCCATACAAGCATTGAACAGAATAGGAGCAAGAACACACCGATAACAAACCCCAAAATCAACTGTGAAAAATGCAGAGGTCCTGCCTCCACTCTGCACAGCATTCACATTACCAGTATACAGGCCAGCCATGATATCCAGCAACCTCAGGGGGATCCCGCAAACCCTCAGGATGTCCCACAGGGCAGCTCGATCAACTGAGTCGAATGCTTTGCAAAAATCGACAAATGCTGCAAAGAAACTCTGCCGACATTTGCGTTTGCACTCTATGAGAACCCTCAGTGCCAGGATGCGTTTGATGGTAGACTTCTTAGGCATAAAACCAGACTGTTCCGGTTGCTGGTAGGTGAGCAAGCGATCATGGATCCTATTGAGGAAGACCCTAGAAAGGACCTTACCCGGCACCGGGAGCAGTGTTATCCCCCTGTAGTAGCTGCAATCCAGGCAATCACCCTTCCCTTTCCAGATAGGGATGACAAGTCCCATTTTCCAGTCAGTTGGGATGATGCCAGTCTCCCAAATGGAAGCAAACATTGCTTGGAATTGCCAGGAGGATAGCCTTACCACCAGCCTGGAGAAATTGACCCCGGATACCACAGATCCCTACAGCCTTTCCCACCCTCAGCTAGTTCACCGCCTGTGCAATCTCAGTGAGACTGGGTGGTTCACAGCTAATTGGAGGATCAGCCTCAAGAACCATGGGCCCAGAGATATCCAACGTCCTAGCCGGAGGATCAGCTTTGAACAACTGCTCAAAGTAGCCAACCCAGCTACTCGGAGAGTTCCTCGGAGAGTTGCAGTCAGGGCACGGATGAAACTGTCCTTACGGATGACACTGCAGTTGTGATTTCAAAGCCAATGATTATATATTATTTTTGACTTTTGATCCTTTACTTGGGATCTAGCCTCTATCACAGAGTGAAAAGTGACAAATGTCTATTACAATCGAGAATATTTAGACTTTAAGCATTTAATTTGAAGCACACATTTTAATATTTCAATTATTTGAAGCAACAACTTGTATTTAGTAAGCAGTTGTACTTCATGAAGTTACATTAATTCAGACTTTTGTTTAGTAAATGCAACATGCTCAAGGATAACGAAGTTTTGGTAATATACAATTGGTAATTAACTTTCCACTTCTCCATTTCTCACCTAGACAATGGCAGGCAACGCACTGAATACAAGCCAAAAAAAAAACCAAGTGATGTCTGTCTAAGTAACTATCCTCATAAATGGCAGGAAAAGAAAAGTACATATTATAAAACAGAGGAGACGTGTCCTTAGTGTGCTTAGTGGGAATTCCACCAGTGGGAACCCTTAAAGCTAAATTAAACTTTAGCACTTTCTTTGGAATTCCACTCTTTGAAAATATATTTCTTATCAATTTAATTGTTTTGACACCTTTTCTGTAATTACAAAAGAGAAATTTAAAAAAATGGAAATATTTGATTGATTCTTTTCAAGATGCATACTCAAATTTATCTTAATATCTGCTATCACAAAAGCAGACCACAGACATCAAAGGGTTTGGGGCAGCCACCCGTATATTGTGCCTTGGCTGCAAAATGGGTTGAACTGATTAAGATGTTCTCAGGTTTGAGTCCAAAACAGAACTGTCTTTAGTTTGAAAAAATGATGGCTTTAAAGGCTGTGAGAGGAAGTGATGTCATCTGGGCCGAAACCGGAAGTGATGTCGTAAAGACTGGAAGTGCAGTCGTCCGGAGCATCAGTACCAGAAGCAATGTTGTCAATAGCGCCGGCAGCTAGTGGGATTTCCCAAGGATAGTCTGCAGAAGACGGAGAGAGAAAGTTAGTGCAGCTCGCCACCCCCTTGTCTGGTGTGGTACTACTATTATATAACCCCTCTAGCTGCCTCCCATGCACACATGTGTGACCCTGCCCAATTTGTACACTATCACGTGTTAACTAGGCAGAGCTCCCAGGATATCAGTCCACCCTTTGGCACTCTCATGAAAACCGAAACTCACACCAGGCCAGTTCTGTAGTCAAATAGCCTAATTGTAAGTCTTTGAGGCAGTGGAGAATACCTGAATATCTCGACCCGAATCAACAGAAATATATGGTATATTGACAGAAAGGTAAAATTACTGTCCAGCACACACCCCTAACCCCACTTCAATCCTCATGATTATAAACCTATCCAATCAGAAATAAATAAAAAGCTTTTAAAGGAAAAACGTGACCCAATTGATTGATATGGGTAGAGCACAATCAGTGCAGATGTCTGATAAGTCACTTTTATGAGATCATACATTTGTGTTATTATGACCCAAGAAAAGAAAAAGTCCACGTGGAAGGTCATTCAAAACAAGACCTCAGTGGTGCAGTAAAAAGAAAAAAATTATACCACCCAGATATAAAAGCCAGTGTTTTGCTGAAGACTACACCTCACATTTAAAAAAAAAACAACACAATGATTTGAATTAGCAATTTGAGACTAATGAGACTCACCTTACAGACAGCCAGGAGAGCGTTTGATACTGTAGTATATTGTGAATTAAGGTTTTAAATGAAGTTGTTATGAACCAGATAACCAAGGTAAATATATGAACAGCAGGGGAGTAAATAAGAGGAAGGGGTTAGCAACAGAAAGTAATGGAGACAGGCATCTTTTGTAAAGTTCTACTTCATGTGCTTTAATAAATCAAAAGCTTTTCTGAGTTAACCATCTGCCTTGCACTGAATCATGTACAGAAGCTTCCAGAGGGAATAAATAATATTACAGATATCACCACTTCTTGCAGGTTTAGCAGCAACGTGCACTCCATTACTGCAGAGTTACCAACACAGATGTGAACAAGCAGGTGGCACACAATGAGGCTACTGCAAGATATAAGACACACCAAATAAAGCCAGACCCAAACAAAAGAACCACCTTTCCAGTTTTTTATTTTATTTTGATGTAAGTATGTGACCTTAAAACACTCAGTTACATATTACCTTTTTGCCAGAAAGTGGCAAAAGCCTTTTAAAAATGTTTTATTTTTGTTAACTGCACTTTCTGAAGGGGGTTGATGTCCCATTAATGTAATGTTCCACTCATGAATTAATTTGTTACATTCATTGAAATACCTGAATGAACAAAAAATGAAGATGAAGTTGACCCGATGTAAAGTTTTGAAGTTTTGTTTCTACTTCAATACCTGTACCTGATTTATTATTCACAAATGTGAAGTCTATAGCGTCTGAGATGAGTATATCTAGTGTGGGTAGTGAGATGAGGTGACTAGGGGGTTTCGGGTGCCTTATAAAAGGAGCCAGCAGCCGCTGTTCAGGGAGCCAGAGTTGGGTGGGATAAGACAAAACTCACCAGGAGGAGTGGAGCAAAAAAAAGAGGGAAGAAAAGGTTTTGTGCTGTACTGTGACTAGTGCTTGTGCTGTAGTGGTGGGAAATGGGCGAAGGCGTTTCCCACAGGGAAAAAGAAGAATAAAATATATATATATATATATATATATATATATATATATATATGTATGTACTATTGGGGCAAGCCCCCCTGGCGCCTAACCCCCAGTTGCGGCCAGAATATTAGTAAAATCTGTAAATTTACAAAAGAAAATGTATTATTTATTGGAGTCAAAGTCACGAAATTCTATAAATATGTAAAAAAAATTAATTATTATTTATCCATCCATCCATCCATCCATTGTCTCCCGCTTATCCGAGGTCGGGTCGCGGGGGCAGCAGCTTGAGCAGAGATGCCCAGACTTCCCTCTCCCCGGCCACTTCTTCTAGCTCTTCCGGGAGAATCCAAAGGCGTTCCCAGGCCAGTCGAGAGACATAGTCCCTCCAGCGTGTCCTGGGTCTTCCCCGGGGCCTCCTCCCGGTTGGACGTGCCCGGAACACCTCACCAGGGAGGCGTCCAGGAGGCATCCTGATCAGATGCCCGAGCCACCTCATCTGACTCCTCTCGATGCGGAGGAGCAGCGGCTCTACTCTGAGCCCCTCCCGGATGACTGAGCTTCTCACCCTATCTTTAAGGGAAAGCCCAGACACCCTGCGGAGGAAACTCATTTCAGCCGCTTGTATTCGCGATCTCGTTCTTTCGGTCACTACCCATAGCTCATGACCATAGGTGAGGGTAGGAACATAGATCGACTGGTAAATTGAGAGCTTCGCCTTGCGGCTCAGCTCCTTTTTCACCACGACAGACCGATGCAATGCCCGCATTACTGCGGATGCCGCACCGATCCGCCTGTCGATCTCACGCTCCATTCTTCCCTCACTCGTGAACAAGACCCCGAGATACTTGAACTCCTCCACTTGGGGCAGGATCTCTAAAAATCGTGAAAGTGAAGCAAAGCCCCCTAGTATATATATATATATATACAGTAATCCCTCCTCCATCGCGGGGGTTGCGTTCCAGAGCCACCCGCGAAATAAGAAAATCTGCGAAGTAGAAACCATATGTTTATATGGTTATTTTTATATTGTCATGCTTGGGTCACAGATTTGCGCAGAAACACAGGAGGTTGTAGAGAGACAGGAACGTTATTCAAACACTGCAAACAAACATTTGTCTCTTTTTCAAAAGTTTAAACTGTGCTCCATGACAAGACAGAGATCACAGTTCCGTCTCACAATTAAAAGAATGCAAACATATCTTCCTCTTCAAAGGAGTGCTTGTCAGGAGCAGATCATGTCACAGAGATTGAGAGAGACAAAAGCAAACAAATCAATAGGGCTGTTTGCCTTTTAAGTATGCGAAGCACCGCGGCACAAAGCTGTTGAAGGCGGCAGCTCACACCCCATCCGTCAGGAGCAGACAAAGAGAGAGAAAGAGAGAGAGAGAGTTTGTTTTTCAAGCAAAAATCAATACGTGCCCTTCGAGCTTTTAAGTATGCGAAGCACCTTGCAGCATGTCCTTCAGGAAGCAGCTGCATACAGCCCCCCTGCTCACACCCCCCTACGTCAGCGCAAGAGAGAGAGAGAGAGAGAGAGAAAGTAAGTTGGGTAGCTTCTCAGCCATCTGCCAATAGCGTCCCTTGTATGAAATCAACTGGGCAAACCAACTGAGGAAGCATGTACCAGAAATTAAAAGACCCATTGTCCTCAGAAACCCGCGAAGCAGCGAAAAATCCGCGATATATATTTAAATATGCTTACATATAAAATCCGCGATGGAGTGAAGCCGCGAAAGGCGAAGCACGATATAGCGAGGGATCATTGTAAATATATATATATATGTATATATATAGCAAAATACCCGCGCTTCACAGCGGCGAAGTACTGCTTTAAAATTTTTATTAAGAAGAAAAGTAAACCTTTTTAAACTGAGGGAAAATATACCAATAATTATTTGATCTCTTTGTATACCACGTTGTCAGTTCGGCCCTCCAGTTGTAATATGACCAAGTTGTGCACTGAGCTTACTCTTGAGCATGCAACGTATAGTTGGCCATGTGAAAAGCAATCTTGCCTCAAATCAATGCCAACCTTTTGTAGGGTTTGTCCCTGAGACTTATTAATTGTCATTGTGAAGCAGAGCCTTACTGGAAATTGGAGGCATTTGAATTGAAATGGGTTTCATCAATAACTTCACATCCAGCTTTTGAGAGTTTGAACATTCATAAACATCAAAGTGTCCACTACTCAAATCGTCACCTGTGAATCTAAGATGTTTAAGAGGCATTGGCAGTTGTCCAAAGGTGTAAAATATTTGCCCATTTCGGTACACATGAAAGCAACAACCGAACAATTCAGCAGCAGCCATCAACTCACATGCAGAACCATAGGTGAAGGGCTTAAGCATTTCACTCTTATAGTGCTCCTGTGTAGTATAATTATCTCCTGTACCGTCATCAGTCCACACCTTGAACCTGTCCCAGTCCTTCAATACATAAGACACAATGTTCTTCTGGATATCAAGAGTCAGCCTGATATGGCCGTGCAATATGTAACACAGAGAATGGAAAAGGCAGTTGCCATCTCCGGGCATGGAAACCACTCGGTAAGTGACAGTTCTTTGATCGATGGTGATCACCTCGATAGACATGTTAATGGGGGAACGGTTGGAACGATAAAGGAAATGGGTACCTGAACAATGTAAACTAAGTCTAAAATACCTACACAATAACTATAATCGTAATAAACAAACAATAAAACAGCGGAGAAGCCGTGGATTAAATAAAAAGGCTGCAGTTATCAGCAGGGAGACGTGAATACTGTGGTGAAGCAAGGAAGGGAATGAAAATACTGGAGCAACATACGGCCTTATATAGGCAGGCAGCCAATTACGTGGGAGGCGTGGGGATGAGGGATCCAATGCTGTCTCACATGGCAACCGAGCTGCAGGCTATGGACGTATATATGTATGTAAATAGGATTCAGTTAGCGTTGGGAACCCGCGTACCAAATTTCTTGAAGATGGGCCCATAAGTAACAAAGATCGTTGGACAGTGGCGTCATACCACTGAAATAAGTACGTACATGGGTTTCGGTTCGTGCAGGGAAGCCACCTACCAAATTTCGTGAAGATGGGGCCATAAATAAGAAAGTTTAACATGGCGGACGTTGTCGACCGTTATGACCGTTACACGTAGAATTTCGAAATGAAACCTGCTTAACTTTTGTAAGTAAGCGGTAAGGAATGAGCCTGCCAAATTTCAGCCTTCTACCTACACGGGAAGTTGGAGAATTAGTGATGAGTGAGTCAGTGAGGGCTTTGCCTTTTATTAGTATAGATATATACACACTCTCTAGTGCTGGAAAATCCTGAGAATTATGTAGAATGAGAATCTGCACCAGGGTACTTTAATATGTGATCTTTTCCAGAATAAAACCCATGTGTCATTATGTGATGAAAAAATAGCAAATCAGATACCTTAAGTGAAACTAGCAGAATTATTTTTTCTCAAATTGAGGTACTATTTCCAAGAATTAATAAAATAACTTTGGGATGTCAAGCTTTTAGTTACAGGGCCCCTAAACTGTGGACTAGTCTGCCTGCTACTATAAGAGATGCCCCTTCAGTCTCAGCTTTCAAATTCCAGCTGAAGACTCACTACTTCAGTTTAGCATATCCTGACTAGAGCTGCTGATTAACTGTACAGACGGCATCTCTGTTGTTAGTCATTAGCACTAAAACATAAGTAACATGATAGTTATAATTTGTTACTAACCCTCACCTGTTCTGTTTCTCTTCTCAGTACTCAAATGTGGCACTTGGTGCCACGGCCCACCTGCCAAGTTGTTTTGCCTGCCTAAGGTAAAATCATCCCTGATGGAGGATCGTGGGGTAGAAGGGTCGTTTCATCGGACTGGCTGGCCCAGCGCTGTTTCAGCTGTGGAATGGCCAAATGGGGGAGGCAGCTTGATGGCTGAGGTTTCCAGGATTCTAAACAAATCCAAATCATATTATGTGATATTCTCTACTGTTGAATTCTTGTAAAATTTTTATTTTTATACTGTATTGAGGATTTGTTCTGTTCCGTGTATTGTATTGTATTGTATTGTATTGACCCCCTTCTTTTTAACACCCACTGCACGCCCAACCTACCTGGAGAGGGGTCTCTTTTTGAACTGCCTTTCCCAAGGTTTCTTCCATTTTTCCCTACTAGGTTTTTTTTTGGGAGCTAATCCTTGTCTTCTTAGAGAGTCAAGGCTGGGGGGCTGTCAAGAGGCAGGGCCTGTTTCGGCACTTCTTGTGTGATTTTGGGCTATGCAAAAATAAATTGCATTGCATTGTATTGTCTTTCATTATATAAATATTATGAAACCAGTAAATTAAAACAGTAAGGAACCTTGATATTAAAATATTGCAATTCTTTTCAAGGTAAACCAGAGTTTTTGGTTTATTTTGGCAACAGTTTGCTTGGGCTTTAATAACTGAATATAATCACATTTCACAAGAGAGATATAACATTATAAATTTGTATTAAAGATGATGTGTAGGGTAGTTTGCATGGGTTATGTGTGATGGGAAAATGGCACATGATTCATCAAAACCTCAGCCTAAATTGAAAACATGTATCAGTGGGTTAGGTTACATAATTCTCTCCACAGCAAATGTAAAGTATATGCTTTTACTAATCCATCCTATAAGTAATGGATTGTGGTACATTGCAAGATGTTCTTTCATCAGTTTGATTTTTCTCTCCTTCTGAAGCAAAGTATTTTATTTAGAAGTGAATAGCATTATGAATTTTATGAGTAAATGTAAATATAAAGGAAACAGTAGTCTTAAGGGTCATCAAAGTATTACACAATGTTTTCTAACCCTAATTTCTCTTTATAATAAATGAAATGCATTTTTCTTCTTTGAGTAATGTCCATTATGGTCTAAGATAAATTGTCAACTTCAAGAGCATCCATGAGTAATTTGCCTCCTCTCATTGTTCCCTAACTGTTACAAAAGGCTATGTGGTTCAATACATTTAATTTTGAGTTTCTGTGTTTCCTCTCAGTTTTTATAGCCACTTTTTAGATTCATTTAGAGCACCGTTTTTGACACTGAGCTAAATGACTTAAGTTGCTCATCCACTGGTTTCAGCTGAGTATAGATAACAGCATTTAAGTGAGTTGAGTTAAGTGGGTCTGAATAAGTTTCACCCATCAGATACGTAGGCTTATAGGTTAAGAATCGGTGCAGCGCAGGTTTCTCTGTTTTTTCCATTGACAAAGAAATTTGAATAATACAACAGCACATCAGCTGTAACATAGCTGATTCATTGTTTATCGTGCAATACCAGTAGTTGCATGGAATTCAATTCGATAACCCTAAAAAAACATTGTGAAAAAATGTGACAAATACAACTTGAGAAAGTTGAGGGTTCATCTACAACACCCTGCTTATAAACCTTAGGGGTAATTGAAGAATTCACTATTTTGGAATATGGTACAATCCCAATGTGTCCTGCCACTCTGATGACACCCTGGTGTTGAGCACCAAACAAGTTAAGAATGTGTTGTACAAAATAAAAGTCCATGGGATAAAAAAGATTCTAAACAGGACAGGCAGTATTCATTTAACAGTAAGGGGTCTGCATACTATAGAAGCAAGAAAAAACCCGAGCACTAAACCAGAATCAAATCTGAAAATTGTTTTATTCTGCTAAAAATAGCAGAAATGATTTGAACAAAGTATCAGGAGATAAAACAGAATCATGCCAAGTTTTTAACCAGGAGATTAGAACAATCTTTTGTCAAAACAAGACAAACAAGAATAAAGAAATTATAAACGGAACATGTTCACAACAAATGTAGCTTAGCTCTTTATACTAACTTGGCCTACTTTCTCCTAACTATTGTGAGGTCAATTTGATTTTATGAAGAGGTTTTATGATCAAAATTAGGGCATAGTTAGTTGGGTGCTGTCATTTTGTATAGGAAAAAGAAATGACATCTTAACATGATGTCACATGACCAGCAAATGCCATAGCAAAATATACAATACAAATGCATCATAACTAGACCACACAAAATGGCATCACCTTTGAACAAAACTGAAACACTAAATAGTGATGTGTGATGTTACCATCCTGATGACCTTTGGTAGTTATAACCAATTTTATGTGGAGACCAGAAGAGGTAGGCAGACAGGTGGGGACCTGGCTGAGTCATTTTTCTGTTTTCTGATTAGGGTATTTCTGAATGAGAAGGAAAGCAACAAACATGTGAGTCACTGTGGTGAAGCTCAAAGACCTTGGTCTGAGCAGCTCCATCTGTGGAGCTGACTGGCAACAGGAACATCTGCAAACTGTTCACCAACATCGACATTCTACAAAGTTGCTGCATTAGCGGAATGCTATAGAGTCCATTCACCCATGATCGTGTAACAAATCATGAGGGCAACAGCATCATCAGGTTTGTGGACAAACCCACCGTAATTTGTCTCATCCATGATGATGATGAGGTAAAATACCTAGCTGTATGGCACAACAACCACAACAACCTCAGCCTGTCATAAGTATTGACAAAGCAAAAAACATTATTGCCGATTTCAGGAAGAACAAAGGCAGTCACACTCCACTACACATCAACAGCTCCCATGTCCAGACAGTTAGCAGTTTCAGGTTCCTGGACATCCAGATAACTTTTGTTGTTTGTCAACACCACCTTCATCCTCAAAATAACTGAGTAAATTATTTTTTTTCCTGAGAAGGCTAAATATCATTGTAGTGTGTGGCTTTACGCCAAGTTTAGGTTTTATACATCGTGATTTGAGCGTGGAAATGGGAGTACGCAACATTTTTGTGCATACGCACCGTTTATACATAAAGCCCCTGATCTTACCTGGATTTTACGTGTTGTATCTGCCTACTGGTGTAGATGTAATTCTCCTGTATGTTACATGTGTACTGCCATCTACCCTTTTTTAAATTATTTTTTTAACTAACGTTAAACTATGCAGTCTGTATGTCTATACAGGCCATTCTTTTATTTATACATCATCTTATTGTCTTACTGCCTGTATATAAAGTAGCTCCCTGCACACAAAATAGGACAAGAATCTAATTAAGCTTTTGGAGTGTATTTCACAATAAAAAATTAATCAATGCTACAGTAATAATTAGCATGCAACCGTGAGATAATGATTGATTACTAGATAACCTTTGAGTACATTGGACAGTCTTCCGTTTATTCAAATTCACTCTGTGTAATATCTGCAATATCAAACTATTCCCCATGTAAAATGTATTTCAAATTCTGCTCAGGGTGCTAGTCATGCTGCACCCTGATCACTGCATGTATTGCCAAACCACAATCTGCCTCTCTAAGATGGGCCAAATTTCACTTTCCTTATCGGGTCATTCCACCAACTTCCTGCAGTAGCACACATGAAGTTTAAGTCACTGATGTTTGTCTACACGGCAATCGGTGGTTCAGCACCTGCTTATTTTGAGGCCTTCATTAGGTTCTACATTTCTTCCAACGCATTAAGGTCTAATGAAAGGTATCTGGTGATACCACATACATGTGACATCATATTTCAGTATGACAGGGTACCATGATATAAAAAAAATGAATTGTGTTATAATTTATGATACAATATTGAGAGATTACTTCTTAAATGGAGCTTTTGCTTTGTAAAAGGTATTCATATTCATATTTGTAACTTGTAACTGGATGTTATTTTTAAGCTTTGGAAATCAAGTGGATGAATCTTCTCTAGCACGATTATATAAATCATCTTAACACAATTCAAAGTCGGAGAAATATTTGTTTCACAACTTTCATCTATTTAGTTCTGTGTTTTCATTTCACTCCAGATAGTGTCACTTACAGGTTTTACCATTTTTTAAATTCACAATACAAACATTAGCTCAAAATTATATGCTCTTTAGTCTTAGAAAAATGGCACCAACAGAGTGAGGCCAGGAACTGATGTATTGTCAGGTTTAAGCTGTGAGTGGTACTGATTCATGGATAATACGTTAGCCTAGACTATCACTGTTCATCACTACCTGATTACATTATATATATATATAATGTAACCAGTAGGGAGTGTCACCAAGCCCCAAACTTCTTACAGCTATGGGTTCAAATATCCCATTTTATTAATCACAGACTCAAAGGACAGGTAATCACAGTCACAGAACCAAAGACACAGTTGATATATACCTGTAATTCTTCCTTTTCCTTCCACTAGGCCTAAGGGTTTCATTCTCTGCCTCCCAATGAAGACTTCCCAGGCAAGGTGAAGTGGCTCCTTTTATCTTTGGCCCAGAAGTACTTCAGTGGCTAAGACAGGGTTCATTGAAAGCACCTCCAGGTCAGACAGAAGTTTCATATATTAAGGACTTTATCTTCCTGTAGTGCCCTCAGGCAACACCCATGGAACCTGGCAGGGCTGGACCTGAAGCCCCCTAGTGTATCAGGGGATGCAGTACCTATAGGCTGCCCTCTCCCTCCGGTCTTACCAATGCACTAGCCTCCCTGCGGGGTAAGTATTCCTGTTTCCATCCAGTCAGAAAGCCTGTCCATCCCCTCCAGCACTTAAAATAAATATGTAAGAACTTCTGGATAATGAACAGCTCCTGCTGTCAATAACAGATGTGTAGGTGGCAATAAGATGATGAGACCTGTGCAGATGTACCACAGGTTAAAAGCATTAATATTTACATGCAGCACATCCACCTTACTGTGTCCGTAAAAGAAACATGCAGTTTAGAAGTCTTTTCCAACTGTTTGTAGCCTGATTGGAGACACCAGCATTCAGAATGACTCTTCTTTAGACTGTTCACAATGGAGTAAATCATTTCTGTTGCTAAGTTTAAAAATAAGCATCAACACAATAATACAACTCAATCCTAGTCAGTAACATGGATGAATTCAGACTGCATTTCAAAGACTGGATCACACAATTTCAAATATAATTTTATTGTGCTCACTTTTCCAGATGCTCTCCTGCTTTTTCCATTCTGTCTGATTGTAGCAGATATAACCCATCCAGTATTACACGGCATCTAAAATAAGAGGTTTATGCTGGTGTAAGCAATACCTGAAATGCCACAATATGTGAACTTGCCATAATTTACCATGAAATGTGATAGTTCTTTCAATTTAAAAATCAATCTAAGAGTTCTTTTAATTTAAAAATTCATTGAGGCTGGACAATTTTGAATAGTTTCGTCACTCCAGATCTTCAGCCTTAACATCCTTGTATTAGCTGTTTCTATGATATGGTTAGAGATAGCTCCTATGGTGTTAGTGACCGCGGTCCTATTAGCGGAGTACAGAAATATTTGATATATTCCTCTTTACGTAGCACAATATCTCTTACATTCACAGTTGTTGTGAACGTAAGGTAGCCTTTGGATCCTCAGTGATCACCATGTAACATCTGTGAATTTCACAGCTCATCTGAAAGGCAATTGAGACAAGCCAAAGCTCAGGTCAGTGATGATAGAAGCATATTCTCAACCTACAAGTCCATTAAAAAAGCACAGTAACTTATAGTAACAAGCCAAAGGTCAAATCTTAAACATTAATAATTAATAATAAAAAAGAAAAGAGAAAGCTTCTGTAACATATTGTGGTGCTAGGAAGTGAATAGAATAGCTTTTCTAAGTCAAGGGTTTACAGTTTCTCCTTCTCTTGCAAGGGACTTGGATATTTTGGGAAAGTTAAATTATATTTGAGGCTTAAATCCCTTTTGGGCCTGCAAGGTCTGAAGCAGACCTATGGAGTTAGGAGTTCAACCCATTTGTGATGAGGCCTAATCCAGGCAGGTAAAGGAGACCAGGCCTGGCCCAGTTAGTGAAGCTTTTTGGGGACTCAATTCTTGTTATTTTCTATCTCTGTTCCATGACACACATAAGCCAAGTGTGTTATGGTCAAGTCAGGGTTCTTTTCCAGACTCCTGTTTAAACTGCTTTTTTTTCATTGTTTTCCATTAGTTTTGTAATATTACTCTGTTCATTTATTATTTGTCTAATTATATACCATCTGTTATTTTTTTCTATTTAGCTTTTAGGCAGTTTCTATGAGTGAGAGTATGTTCCTTCAAATTCCTTGTATTTTGTGGGTGGGTCACCTGCCTATCAACATTGTAGGACACTGAGGAATCAGATTCTCTCCCCATTTCTTTTTCTTCTCCATCTTTATTCACTTATTAATTCATCTATTTACTTATTTTTACTAGCTTTAAGTTTTATTCTGCTGCCCATGCTCTCTTTCTCAGGGGTGGGGGTTGATTTGTTTTCAATCCTATTTTTGTAAAATTGATCTATTTGTATGGAATGTTGTGTGATTTCCATAAAATCAATAAAATTATTTAAAAAAAAACAAAAAAAAAAACATTGTAGGACTGCTTCCAGCCTTATAAAGCCTTATGGGAAATACAGTCCCTTACTGTTCATTGTGAATGTGTTTGGAGAGTTCTCATTTTGATTATTTGATTCTCTGTATTTAGTGAGGTTTTTCGACTTCTGATACTGTTTTAAGAATTCTGGTTTCTGTTTTGTTATATGGGAACTTGTTTTCTGAGGATTTCTGTTTAGGCAATACCTTTTCTGCCCCTCCTTTTTGATTTTTTTGAGTATTTTGTTATCTTTGTTAATAAAAAACCCAGCCACAGGGGATGCACAAACCAGTGTGTTTCTTCGTGGTGGTCCCAAGCCCGGATAAATGGGGAGGGTTACGTCAGGAAGGGCATCCGGTGTAAAATTTTGCCAAATCAATATACGGGCAACAATACAAATTTCCATACCGGATCGGTCGAGCCCCGGGTTAACATTGACCTCCACCAGTACTGTTAGTCAACAGGGTGATGGCGGAAATTGGGCTACTGTTGGCAGAAGAAGAAGAAGGAGAAGAAGAGGGGGGAGACATGTCCAGAGGCAGGAGGAGAGAAGGAAAGTAAAGAGAGTGGAATTGAGGGTAGTAACTTTGAATGTTGGCAGGGAGAGAGTTAGCGGATATGATGGAGAGAAGGAAGGTTAATATATTGTACGTACAAGAGACCAAATGTAAGGTGAGTAAGGCAAGGTGGATTGGAGGTGGATTCAAATTGTTCTATCATGGTGTGGATGGGAGGAGAAATGGGGTAGTAGTTATTCTGAAGGAACAGTATGTCAAGAGTGTTTTGGAGGTGAAAAGATTGTCAGGCAGAGTAATGATTATGAAGCTGGAAATTGGAGATGTGATGATGAATGTTGTTAGTGCATATACAACACAAGTTGGGTGTGCAATGGGTGAGAAAGAAGATTTTTGGAGTGAGTTGGATGAAGTGATGAACAGTGTACCTAAGGGACAGAAAGTGGTGATTGGAGCGGATTTCAATGGGCATGATGGTGAAGGGAACAGTGGAGATGAGGAGGTGATGGGTAAGTATGGTGTCAAGGGGAGAAATGAAGAAGGTCAGAGGATAGTGGATTTTGCCAAAAGGATGGACATGGCTGTGGTGAATACATATTTTAAGAAGAGGGAGGAACATAGGGTTACGTACAAGAGTGGAGGAAGATGCACACAGCTACATTACATCCTATGCAGAAGAGTTGATCTGAAGGAGATTGAAGACTGCAAAGTGGTGGCAGGGGAAAGTGTAGTTAAGCAGCATAGGATGGTGGTCTGTAGGATGATGTTGCAGATCAAGAAGAGGAAGAGAGTGAGGGTAGAGCCAAGGATCAAATGGCAGAAGTTGAAAAAGGAAGACTGCAAGATTGAGTTTAGGGAGGAGGTGAGACAGGCACTGGGTGACAGTGAAGAATTACCAGACAGCTGGGAAACTACAGCAGATGTAGTAAGGGTGACAACAAGAAGGGTGCTTGGCATGACATCTGGAAAGAGGAAGGAGGAAAAGGAAACCTGGTGGTGGAATGAGGAAATACAGGAGAGTATACAGAGGGAGAGGATGGCAAAGAAGAAGTGGGATAGTCAGAGAGATGCAGAAAGTAGACAAGAGTACAAGGAGATAAGGCGCAAGGTGAAGAGAGAGGTGGCGAAGGCTAAAGAAACGGCGTATGATGAGTTGTATGAGAGGCTGGACACTAAGCAGAGAGAAAAGGACCTGTTACTGATTGACTAGACAGAGGGACCGAGCTGGGAAAGATGTGCAACAGGTTAGGGTGATAAAGGATAAAGATGGTAATATACTCACAAGCGAGGAGAGTGTGTTGAGCAGATAGAAAGAGTACTTTGAGAGGCTGATGAATGAAGAGAACGAGAGAGAGAAGAGGTTGGATGATGTGGAGATAGTGAATCAGGAAGTGCAATGGATTAGCAAGGAGGAAGTAAGGACAACTATGAAGAGGATGAAGAATGGAAAGGCTGTTGGTCCAGATGACATACCTATGGGAGCATGGAGGTGTTTAGGATAGATGGCAGTGGAGTTTTTAACCAGATTGTTTGATGGAATCTTGGAAAGTGAGAGGATGCCTGAGGAGTGGAGAAGAAGTGTACTGGTGCCAATATTTAAGAATAAGGGGGATAATAAAATTGATGACCCACAGCATGAAGTTATGGGAAAGAGTAGTGGAAGCTAGGTTAAGAAGTGAGGTGATGGTTAGTGAGCAGCAGTGTGGTTTCATGCCAAGAAAGAGCACCACAGATGCAATGTTTGCTCTGAGGATGTTTATGGAGAAGTTTAGAGAAGGCCAGAAAGATTGCATTGCATCTTTGTGGACCTGAAGAAAGCATATGACTGAGTGCCTTGAGAGGAGCTGTGGTATTGTACGAGGAAGTTGTGAGCGGCAGAGAAGTATGTAAGAGTTGTACAGGATATGTACGAGGGAAGTGTGACAGTGGTGAGGTCTGCGGTAGGAGTGATGGATGCATTCAACGTGGAGGTGGGATTACATCAGGGATCAGCTCTGAGCGCTTTCTTATTTTTAATAGTGATGGACAGGTTTACAGACGAGATTAGACAGGAGTCCCCGTGGACTATGATGTTTGCTGATGACATTGTGATCTGTAGCGATAGTAGGGAGCAGGTTGAGGAGACCCTGGAGAGGTGCAGATATGCTCTAGAGAGGAGAGGAATGAAGATCAGTAGGAACAAAACAGAATACTGTGGCAGATGGCCGGGCATGGTTTTTCATTTCAGGATGGAGCCGTGGACCAGAGGACTCTGACTCCCCATACTGGAGGAGACCAGCTCTCGCGGGACAAGCCGCTGTGCCCCACGGGGCTCAGCTGATGGAGCGGAACTGTGGTGGACGGATGCAGGGAGGTCAGTGGAATGGTGAGTTTGCAAGGAGTAGAGTTGGAGAAGGTGGATGAATTTAAATACTTGGGATCAACAGTACAGAGTAATTGGGATTGTGGAAGAGAGGTGAAAAAGAGAGTGCAGGCAGGGTGGAATGGGTGGAGAAGAGTGTCAGGAGTGATTTGTGACAGACGGATATCAGCAAGAGTGAAAGGGAAGGTTGGCAGGACGGTAGCGAGACCAGCTATGTTATATGGATTGGAGACGGTGGCACTGACCAGAAAGCAAGAGACAGAGCTGGAGGTAGCAGAGTTAAAGATGCTAAGATTTGCATTGGTGTGACAAGGATGGATAAGATTAGAAATGAGTACATTAGAGGATCAGCTCAAGTTGGGCGGTTGGGAGACAAAGTCAGAGAGGTGAGATTGCATTGGTTTGGACATGTGCAGAGGAGAGATGCTGGGTATATTGGGAGAAGGATGTTAAGGATAGAGCTGCCAGGGAAGAGGAAAAGAGGAAGGCCTAAGCAAAGGTTTATGGATGTGGTGAGAGAGGACATGCAGGTGATGGGTTTAACAGAACAAGATGCAGAGGACAGAAATATATGGAAGAAGATGATCCGCTGTGGCAACCCCTAAAGGGAGCAGCCGAAAGAAGAAGTTATCTTTGTTAATAAATCCTCTTTGATAAAGATTCTGGTGGAACTCTCTGTTCAAGATATTTTGAGATATTTAAGACCTGTTTTGCATTTAAAATTTTAAAAGCCTCTTCTCCATTTTGAAGTCTTCCAATTTCCTAGGCTCCTGGAGTGAGCCCTGTTTTTGAAGCAGTTCGGTTAGGGTTCTAGAATGTGTTTTGTGGGAGTTTTTTGAATGCTTCACCTTTTTGCTATTTGTGTGTTGCAGCAGTCATTACAAGGGGTTTATGGTTATCATCTAACCTGAATGACATTTTATTGAATTTAAAGTATTTTGATCAATTAAAAATCTGAGCTCCATTTTGGGCCTGTGCAGCCATTTGTGTTTGGGGTCAAGGGACGAGTCCTGGCTGAGTTTTCATTTAATATGAGGTCTCGTCGCCCTTTTTTCCCACTTTTATGTTGCTGTTTCATGATTATGTTATGGTCGGCACTACAACCTAACTGCACTTTGATGTCATTTCAGTGTCTTTGGTGCAGAATTCATATGTTTTACATATGTTTGTGTCATTTTTTTTGGCGGGAAATGTTCAGATCTTTTCTCCAGTCCAAAGGATTCATGCCGTTTGGCTCACTTTCAAGAATAATTTGGTCTGGATTACAGAAATGTGGATGTGTGTTTGACAGTTTTCAGTGATATACTACCTTTACATCCAGGGGTGGTTCTTGACTTGCACCCATCTCAGCCATTATTTACTCTGTGGATACAGAAACAGTTAAATTATTATAAATATCTATAGAAATGCTCAGCATAAAGTACATTGGTATAACATTGCTTGCAGCTCTGTATAAGATTCACCACATCACTATGAAGAAAAAAACTTGACCTGTTAATGGAATCTGTGATACCTGAACTCTCTTCTAAATGCAAGCCAAAAGAAAAAGTTACTAATATCTGCCAAAAGTGAGCTGGAACTTCACCCTTAGCTTCTTGTTTTGCCTGCATTTAATTCTAGTTCTCTCCTATCAATGTCTGCTACTCTGCATTATTAATTATGCTTCAGTCACATGATGTGAGGTACTGTGGAAATAAAAAAAGAAACCTAACTAGAGGTCTTCACTCTAACAATGTATTCCAGCTAAGAGACACAAAGATAAAAAACCGAAAATGACCAGAAGATGTTAAAACTAAAATATGGTCCAAAGTCAAAACCTCAAATCAGAGAGAATCTTTTGTAAAAGCCCAAAACACAATTAAAATACAGAGTCAAAATGAGTGGAGAGTGAAAGCCAGGAATTCAAAAGAAGAGTTATAGTTAGTCATTAAGCAAAGGGTTATTCTCCATCTAGCTCAGATAGGAGTTAATGGGGCTAAACCTGATACCACTGATTGTTTAACGTCACCAATGAGTATGTCCCAGGAGTTCTTAGATAGATTGCCAATGCAATGGACAGCACAACGTTCACTTCCTGAGGTGTAAACAAAATGTCATCACGGTAGAATGTAAACAAAAATACAACTTTGTTAGGAAGCAAAAAACTCAAACAACAACAACAGATTCAGATTCTCTGTACTTCCTGATACCAAAGATAAATCAGGTACTAATTCATCGGCAGAACAAGGACAAAATTTATAAATATTGGAGATCTTAATTGTAAGAGAAAAATGTACTTGAAACTGTCTAACTGGGACATCCTGACATTTGTACCACAACATTTGAATTAGAGATCATATATAACATTAAACTTTATATTTTGTTCTCTGATAACAATTTTCCTATAAGGAATCTTATTTCTTTTAACCAGATATTACTTTGACAATTTTGCAACTTTACATAATACTTAATAGTGAGGTGTGTTTCTGGACCATACCAGGTATACTGATTGGTGTGTTTGAAATGCCAAAATATTTATTATATTTAATCTATCTATCTATCTGTAAATGAACCTAGCTGTTTAAAAGAAGCTTTCTGTTAGATTTCTTCAGTCTGCAATGCTGCCTTAATGAGAGTATGTGGGGCTCCACCAGTTGCTGTAAATAAAGAACGTCCATGTTTGTTTTATTTATAACAATGGCTCAAGATTCGTCTTTATTTACTAAGTATGTTCCACAACAACAATACATTGTATGTCCTCTCTTTGTGAAAGTCATCATTTAAATACTTTTAAATGTCATGTGACTGAAGCATCATGAATGAGGAAAGCAACAGAAACTGACAGGATGGTCTCAACAAAATGCAGGCAAAAGAAGAAGCTAAATGTGGCATTCAAGCCCACTTCTGACAATACCAGTACTATCTGAAAAAACAGCATTAAAGATGATTTATCCACCACGGATATATTTGCAGATTTATTCAACACATGAAAATGAATGCCTGTGAATTTGCTGAGTGTCCCCCAGAGGATACTTTAAATATTACAGAAATGAATAAGATTATTTCGAAATGGAGATCAAGTGTGGGTTTTGTTTTAATTATTTATTTAATAAGAAACAGATTTATATTGAAGAAGAAAGTGTAGGAGAATGCATACAAGTGGCATACAACTCTATTTTGCTTTGTCAAGATCAAGCAAGTTTGAGAAAAACTCCCAGACTTCAAAAGATGCGACACCCTGGCTTGTGTGAATGCTTCATTGAGCTCATCTTGGGTATTCCTGAACAGAAAAGTGCAGACTGAAGTCCGTTTCACCAGACAAGATTACATCAGACTCAAGGAATTCCTGTGAAGAAAGATTGTTTTAGGATACTTGTATGTACAAAAGTCGGCCATAATTATCCTGCTATTAGGAGAATTGAAGTGGGAGGTAAAGGAGCAGGAAAATATATGTGATTGCTTAGGGAGTCTGATATCCCTATTATGTCCTGTTTGATAAATTGAAAAGATATCATATGAACATTTTTGGCAGTAGGTCAAACTCAACATCCACAGAGAACAGACAAAGTTGAAAATTAGGCCATAGTCTGATTTATTTGTTCATGGGACTTAATGGGGAAGACCTACAGAGATCTTTACATCATTTACAGGAGTGTCCTAGATTTTAAAAGACAGTGAAACCTAATTATATATGTATTTAGAAGACATATTGCAAAGAGGATGTTCAGACAATTGGAAACACCTGTCAGGGTTTGTCTGTTCACTTTTAGTGGATATAAATGTCATGTTGCTGCTTGTAACTTGCTGCTGTATTACACTACCAGACCTTGCAGAATGGCATGACATAAATAAAGAATGACTTTACCAAGGGCAGATTCCTCTACGACTGCCACGGGTATACATTAACCCCATGCAGGGAAGCCACATGCAGAGCACTGCATACAGCCTGAGAGGCCTGCCCGCAAATCGCAAACCTCGCTAGCAGAAAGGCCTTTTTAATTTTATTGTGCCTGACAAGAAATCATCCTGAAAGGGGAGGGGGATTATGGAAAGGCCCACACTTGGTTTTTCATTTGTCACACTGTATACACTACTGTACATCCATTTAATTCATATGGTGAATGTAAGGTTTAAAAGTCAACAGCATAGATTGGGTAATATTGATCAAGAAATTAAACATGTGAAATGAAGAACAAAATCACATTAAAAGAAGTTAACAAAGCACAGTCATATAACCAAAACTGAAAACAGAAGGTCATTTTCAAAACAGAACTGACTGCAACTGGGGTAGGACTTGACAAACAGTTTTTTAATTTATGACACTGAATAAAGCAGATATTTACGAAATAGACCAGAGCAGATGCTATTGAGCCAGGGTTGTTTACAATGTTTAGCAGTATTGACTCTTAAACACATGTCCTTCAGCCCTAAAAGTAACAATCCATTCCCTTTGTCTGGTCAATAATATGTTCTTAATGTGGTGAACGCAGAGTTGTCTTCAAAGAGCTGGGAAGCAAAGCTCATCCATCTCAGTCTCATTTCTACCCAATTGTCTTGGTGAGGTTCATGATGATAATGGGCTGAGCTGGCAGCTCTCACATCTCTAGCTGTGTCTGCTGTGCAGCTGCCCCTTCTAATGCTCCAAGACTGTCCCTGTGGACAACATTCTTACGCCATAGAAATCCTGTATAACACAACCTCACAAAGACGAGACAAACAAGAGTGGAGAAAACCTAGTAAACCAGAAAAGAGCACACAAAGACAAGAAGGCCATTAGACTGGGTTCATGGACTATGTAATGTAGCATGTTAGGGACATATGGTAGTAGGGAATTTGATTGCAGCTCACACACTTATAAATGCCATTGATTGAGTTTGATATTTTTTAAATGCAACCCAATCCTTGTAAGTTGGCTTTTGCAAGGCTGCATATAAAAGATTATTTAAAAAATAACAAGTACGCTTTATCATTTTGTATTTTGCCTTTAGAAACTGTGGACACCAGGGGTGCTTCAGCTGCCCCAACCTCGACACAGACAGACACGAGGTCCAGCACAGCACATGTTTATTTACAAAAGAGGAAGCATGTCTCCCTCACTTCCTTCAACAGCACAGTTCACAGAGCACCAAATATATAGTCCCTTCTGTCTTCTTCTTCTTCTTTCCTTTCCTTTTCTTTCCTTTCCTCCTCCACGGTCAAGCTTCGTCCCTCTTTCTTCCGCCTCTGCCTTGTTGAGTGGAGTGAGGCGTGTTCTTTTATGTTGGCCCTGGGAGTGTTCCAGGTAGCTCGTTAATCAGGCCTGGAATCACTCCCAGGTATGTTGAAAGCCCAATATCGGGCTCTGCAACTCGCCCTGGCACCCCCCACGGAACCCAGCAGGGCTGTGCTAAACTCCAACTCCAAGCGTGCCCTGCAGGAATCCATGGTGCCACAGCCACTCAGGAGGGCTGCCCTCTAGTGTCCCGGGAGTAGGTAGTGTCTTGCCATCCAGCTGGTGTCCCGGGCAGGTAATGGCTGTCGCCACCCATCACAAAACATTTAGAAGTACGATTGACAGCATTTATAACAATGTTGTCGCAGTGTGGTTTGGTAACTGCTCTAAGGAGGACCACAAAGCCCTACAGCTGGTGATCGGGAATGACCACACCATTTCAGGAACAGCTATTCCATTACTTGATGACATTTATTATGCCAGAGTCATCAGGGGGACTGTGCGTCCAACCTCAACACAAGCTATTCACATTCCAAGCATCAGGCAGAACTATAGGAGTATGAAATCAACGACCACAAGACTACAGAACAATTTTTATCAGCAGCCATTTAGATTTTAGGTGTAAATGATTCCCCTCCATTACCTGTTCCTCTCATGATATCTATTAGTAATTTACCTGCTGTATTAAAATTTGATATCCACATTACATGTTTTTCTGGATTACATGTTTTTAGTATCACTATCTGATATATTTGTTTACATAATACTCATAGCACTGTATATGCTTACATTGCATTGCTATATTTATTGTGAAAAGTTTTTTGCTTATCTATTGTCTGTTAACTATTAGCATGTTAGTTGTTTTGCCTTGTGTTTAATTTGTGTATACTGGTAGCCAGAAGAGCCTGCAGAGTAAGATTTTAGTGTACAGTGTGATTGAATATATACTGTTTATATGTTAATAAATTTACATCTCAAATTTTCATCTCATTTCAGAGAATTAATAAGCTACAAATGTTAACTACACTCACAACAAGCCAGAAGAAATGAGAACAGAATGTGATATAAACCAAGTCATCAGTTTATTAGGTACACCCCTTCCTTCACAGAAATTGTGCATTCCACACATCATACATAATGTGATTCCAGTTTGTGGTATGAACCTGGCAGACCTGTGTTCCTCATGTCACTTAATGTTCAAGTAAGAATTAGAATGGACAAAGTTGGTCTTGTCCAGAAGTTGGTCTCATTTACTATGGGAGATGGACGTCTGAGGCAGAACTCCATTAGCAGCAGTGGTTTTTTTTTTTAATAATTTGGAGGTGTCCTGTATACACTTAACCCAGGGGAGTTCAATTACAGTATATCCAAGCAAATTTAATCATGTGTGGCAGAAAAAAAGACTCCGAAAGAAATGGAAATGACAGCTAAAGCTCCATCCAAATCTAAATAGACATCAAGTTCAAGCTCAAGGTACAGCCTGCCAGAAACTGACCTGGAACAGATAGGCGAAATCACAGATTTCCCAGGACTTGACATTGCTGTATCATCCACAGCTGAGAACGAAAGTGGGAGTGAATGTGCAAGGGATTCGGGTCGGGATAATTCGCCGATTCCAGAAAGCTTAGTGAAACTGAAAATGGCCTTACTTTCTGTGTTGTCATCTACCCCTTGCAAACCAATAGCATCGGCTGCAACTGGGCGTGCTACTTCACCCCCAGAGTTCGGGGAAGACCCAAACGATCTGTCCGAGCTGAAGGCAATGATCACTGGAATGGCCACCACAATGGCTGCAACAGCCAACGCTCAAGACATAAAGGAGGTCAAGGATAAGGTAAAGAAGGATATAAAATGATATAAGAAAAAAGGACATAATTGATATAAGGAAAGAAATAAAGGACATACACAAGACAAATGAGAAGCTGCTTCGGGATATTAAAGACCAGGAAACCCATTTAAATATTCAATTTGAGGCAGCCTTTAAAGGTATGCTAGAAGAAATTGAGGAAAAAGGGAATAATACCAGAATCGAAGGTCTCCCTGAAAATCGTGAAAGTCCTCACTTGGGGAACAAAGTGGGGAGGGGGGCTGGGGGGGAAAAAAGAGAGCAAACTATTTCTTATCTATCCTTTTTATCTTTATAATTGTAAGAGCCAACATAGCAATAGGTTTCATGGCAATAACTCCTGGAAAAATTGGAAATTAAGTTCAAAGCTGTCTTATGTAATAATATACTATTTTAAATTAAGACTACAGAATGTCAGCAAAAGATCACCAAACAGTTAACTTTGTGAGCTGATGTTAAAGGTCTCAATCATGAATTAAACAGAACAAAGGTATTCTCCCACCTAACAGGTCTAAACGCTAAAGTAGTATTTTTACAGGAGACCCACTTATTAATCAAGGATGAGTTTCAGCTGCACAAAGACTGGACTGGCCAAGTATTACATTCCAACTGTACAAAGAAAACTAGAGGTGTGGGAATTCTTATACATAGTACAATGTCATTTGTAGTATCAAATTAGTATTTGATCCTGAAGGGTAATATGTGATCGTCATGGGTAATTTACTTAACTGTAAAGTAATTTTGATAAATATCTACACACCCAGTGTGGATGATAGGGACTTCATCCAAAACGTATTTGCATCCATTCCCAATGTGAACACTCATAAAATTATAATGCCTGGTGACTTTAATTGTGTTTTAAATCCAGACCAAGATCGGTCTCCTGCCACAGGGGCGATGACAGCTAACACTGCAAAGACAATAACACAGTTTGTAACTGATCACAACTTATCAGACCCCTGGAGATTGCTAAACCCAAACTCAAGAGCATATTCCTTCTACTCACCTGTGCATCACTGTTACTCAAGAATTGATTATTTCTTTATAGATGACAATTTCTTGCCCACAATTAAATCTTGTAAGTACGACGCTTTTGCTATCTCAGACTACACCCCTTTGATCATGGATCTTAAATCACCATGCCCCATATATTCATGTCGCAGATGGCTCCTTAACCTACTGTTATTAGCAGACGAGAACTGTACGGAGTTTATAGCCAAGTAGATTGATTTTTTTAGAGCCAAATACGTCCTCAGAGATCTCCGTAGGAATCCTCTGAGAAACTCTGAAGGCTTTCTTAAGAGGACAGATTATTTCATATCTGTCCCACCAAAATTAATTGGAAACCAAGAAGGTATCAGAACTAATCAGTGAACTTACCAGAATAGATCAAAAACTTGCCAGTTGTCCAAATGAGGCATTTCATAGGAAAAGACAGGCTTTGGATTCAGAACTCAACCTCTTGACAACAAAAGAAACAGTACAACAAATTTTTAAATCACAACATCATTACTATGAACACAGAGGGAAACCTCGCAAGATCTTAGCTCAACAAATCCACAAGTAGGAAGTTCACAATGCAATCCCAGCAATTACCAACACAGATGTAGACAAAATCATTGACCATTAAAATATAATGCACGCATTTAGAGACTACTATAAGGCCTTACTGTATATTCTACTCAGATTAAAGAAGAAAAGACACAACCTAACATGTTTTTGGATGCATTACAGATACTACAACTAGATACTCTCATTGCAGAAGAATTGAACAAACCTCTGGCACTATCAGAATTACTAGATGCTATCTTGAGAGTGGGAAAACAACAGGCCCTGATGGTTACCCTGCCAAATTTTATAAAAAAAATCTCATTTAAGTTAGCTCCCCCTTTATTAGCAACATTTACAAAACCTAGAGAAAATTAAATTCTATCTCAAACTTTTCACCAAGCATTAATTATCATGTTTACTAAGCAAAATAAGGACTTATTACAATGTGCTTCATATAGACCAATATCACTTCTGAATAACAATGTTAAGATACTCTCCAAAGTACTTGCCAGTAGGATTGAGAAAGTTCTTCCTTCAATAATATCACAAGACAAAACTGGATTTATTAAAGAGACACTTAGCTTCCAATCCTCATCGCCTGTTTAATGTAATATATTCACCCACAAAGTCTAACACCCCAGAGATATTATTATCGTTGGCTAAAGAAAAAGCATTTGATATGGTTGAATGGAACTACCACATTGGAAAAATTGGGGTTTGGCCTGAATATACGTGCATGGATTAAACTACTGTATACCAGTCCACAAGCTTCAGTTTGTATTAACAACATTAATTCAGACTACTTCAAACTAAAACATGGTACTAGATAAGGATGCCCCTTGTCACCACTGCTTTTTACAATTGCTATAGAGCCTCTGGCAGTTCACTGTCGAAATGCTTATGAGATAAACAGGATTATCAGAGAAGGACTTGAACAGAAAATTTCACTATATGCAGATTATATGGTACTGTATATATCAGATCCACAAAATACTGTGACTGTAGTCGTAACAGCACTAACAGAATTTCAAAAGATTTCTGGTCTCAAAATTAATTTGAATAAAAGTGTGCTCTTTCCAGTGAATTCTAAATCACACAATATTAGATTGGACATGTTCCCTTTTATCTTTGCAGATCACAAGTAAACATAAAGCTCTTTATCAACAAAATTTTGCTGTCTGCTTTGAATAACTTAAGCAAGATTTGCATAGATGGTCTACCCTTCATCTCACTTTAGCTGGAAGAATTAACATTGTCAGGATCCTTCCTAAGCTTCTTTTTCTACTTCAAAGCATTCCAATATACATCAACAAATTATTTTTAAGAAGTTAGATTCAATCATAACCTAATTTATTTGGAATTCAAAACATCCACTCATCCAAAGGGCAACCCTACAAAGACCAAAGGCAGAAGGTGGCATGGCTCTACCTAACTTTCAGTTATAATACTGGACAGCAAATATACAAGCTATAAAAACCTGGACATTGACACAAATGGATGAACATACACAGGCCTTTTCCGCAATAGAAATAAAATCATGCAGTACTTCATTATATTCCTTGCTTTGTACCCCAATAAATACAAATTATCGCCAATATACTACCAACCCAATTGTGATTCATTCAGTCAAAATATGGAACCAATGCAGGAAGTACTTTATGATAGAGACGCTTTTATCTGTGTCACCTCTGCACGATAACCACCTTTTTCCTCCCTCTCGGACATATGCAGCTTTTACAGTAATGTTTGGAAAACATTCAGGATTAAATCACTTAGAGATTGTACATAGACAACGGCTTCGCAACCTATGAACAATTACACTCCAAATTTAACCTTCCAGCAACACATTTCTTTCACTACCTCCAAATTAGAAACTTTGTTAAACAAAACCTGCCCAACTTTTCTCACCTCCCCCTTGTTATAATCCTGAAAAAATATTTATCAGTCTTGAGGACTCAGACAGCATTTCTCTAACATATAAAAACATTTTAAAGTCCCTACCTTTCAAAGTACATTGGGAAAAGGATCTCTCACTCAACATTTCGGAACAGGAATGGAAGGCAGCAATGCACAGAATTCACCCCAGCTCCATATGCACAAAGCATACAATCTTTTAATTAGAAATCATATATCGAGCAAATCTGTCTTTTTAAAAATTGTCCACAATGTTTCCAGGGCAAGATCCAACCTGGGAAAGTTGCAATCAAGTTCGAGCCTCATTGGCTGGTGTTTTTTGGGGTGCACCAAATTAACATCATTTTGGACCAAAATCTTTAAATGCCTTTCAGACAGCCTTGGTGTCAACAATCCCTCCTAATCCACTAACAGCTGTGTTTGGTGCACTTCCAGTTGGGCTTAAAGTGGAGGAGGACAAACAAACTGTAGTTGCCTTTACCTCACTATTGGCACGTAGACTTATCTTGCTCAACTGGAAAAATCCTAACTGACCTCTTTTCAGTCAGTGGGTAACCAGTGTTATATACTTCTTGAAATTGGAAAAAATTAAATACTCACTCAGAGAATCTGTGCAAAGCTTTTTTAAAACCTGGCAGGATCTAATTAACATTTTAGAATAAGCATTTAAATTGAGGAAGCGGTTTCTCTTCCTCTTTTTATTCTATTTATTTATTTACTTATTTTTTCTACTATTAAAGTTTCACTATGTTGGCTTAGCTCTCTTCTCATTGTTGGGGGTTGACTTGACTTGAATCTAGTCTTGTAAAATTTGCCTTGCTTGTATGGAATGTTGTTTGATTATAATATATTCAATAAAATGTAAAAAAAAAAAAAAGAATGGACAAAGTGAGAGATCTTAGTGACTATGAACATGGCATGATAGTCGGCACAAGGCATGTCAATTCTAGCTTCTTACAAACTGCTACCATCATTGGGTTTTCAGACACATGTTTCAAAGATTTACCAAACATGATGAAAAAAAAACTACTTGTGATAGGTGATCCTGTGAATAAACACAGCTTGTGCATCAACAGGGTCAAAGGAGAATGGTGAGAGAATAGTGTAAACAAATAGACAGGTCACCAGCAGGCAAGTCACATTCAGTTTCAACACTGGTGTGCAGAAAGCCAACTCAAAATACACCACTTATCTGACTTTTTCTTGAATTGAATGCAACTGCCAAAGACCATGTCAGTTGTTTCTCCATTGGGAAAAATAAAAAAGTGTGTCTCCATTTGACACAAAAGCATCAAAACTAGATTGTTGAGGAATGGAAAAAGTTTCTTTGTCACAGGTCATCACCCAATGGTTCCAGGAACATGACAGGAGGTGTCCATTGCTTCAGTATTCTGCTCTATCAAGCACTTCTGGGATGAGGTGGAAAGAGATGTTCCCATTAAGACTGCATACCCGTCCGTTTTGCAGCAGTGCAATTGGTAAAGCATTCCTGAACAGTGCATCTTGTAGAATCTGTGCCCAAGTTAATTTATTCTGTTCTGAAGTCCAAGGGAGATTAAACACACAACTAGATACATATGCCTAATAAGTGGGAAACTTAGTATATTTTTCATTCAAATGCAGTCTACAATAGGGTTAATTCCTGTTTTTTAGGACAAACTCTCAGATGCATCTCATATAAAATAACATAATCTTTCCACATTTTGTACATTTCCTTTTTCGTTAACCAAATTTGTTAGTGGGTTTAAAAAAAACTACCTGTTCATTTGTTGAGCCTGTGTACTTCAATTTAACAACTGAAACTGATATATATATATATATATATATATATATATATATATATATATATATATATATATATATATATATACATAGTAGCCTGCAGAGGGTGGTCCTGTCTCCCAAACCCGGCACAGAGAGATGCAGAACAGAAGTTCCACAAACACATTTTTATTATTTTTCTTCTTCCTCATTGGAAATGCCTTCCCCCATTTCCAACCTGTACAACACAGTTCTAAGGCTCAAACACACAGTACTTTCTTTTCTTTTCTTTTCTGTCACTGTCAACCTTCACATCCCCGAACATGCTTCATCCTCCACCTCCCAACTCAGGTTTCTGGAGTAGTGGTAACTAGCTCCTTTTATAGGGCACCTGGAAGTGCTCCAGGTGTCCGGTGATCCTGTTCCGGCAGTGCTCTGGGTGTGGTAGAAGTGCTGCATCAAAGGGCTTAGCCATTCCTACTACGCCCCCTAGTGGCGCCTTTGAACCCAACAGGGCTGCTCCAAACTCCAGCTCCTGTATATATATAATATTGTGGTAGACGTCCCAGTCGTCTACCACTATATTATATATATATATATATATATATATATACAATGATTAGCGACAACATTGAAGTCACCTGCCTAATATTGTGTACGCCAATATTGTGTACGCCATCAAAGCAGCTCCACAAGACCTGAACATATCCTGCGGTATCTGTCACAAAGTTTTAACAGCAGATCCATCAAGTCCCTTAATTTGTGGGGTGGGGCCTCCATGGATTGGCCTTGTTTTTCCAACACATCCCACAGATGCTCATTCAGATTAAGATCAGGGGACAACACCTTGAACCCTTTGTCATTTTTCTCAAACCATTCCTGAACAATTTTTATAATGTAGTAGGATGCATTTTCCTGCTGAAAGAGGCTACTGCCATCAGGAAATACCATTGCCATGAAGGGGTGTATGTGGTCTGCAACAATGTTTAGGAAGGTGGTACATATCAGAGTAATAACCACATGAATACCACGATCCAAGGTATTCCAGCAGAACATTGCCCAGATAATCATACTGCCTCTGCATGCTTGTGTTCTTCCCATAGTGCTGACTACTGCCATTTCTTCCTCAGCCATCCACATTATCTAAAAGAAAACATGATTCATTAGACCTGGCCACCCTCTTCAATTGCTCTGTGGTCCAGTTCTGATGTTCACATACCCATTGCAGCATGGAAACTCTCACTAGTCGGTGACTATGTAGCCCCATACACAGCAAACGGCCATGCACTGTATGTTTTGACACCATTATCACGTGGTTAGAATTACGTTTTTCAGGAATTTGTGCTACAGTAGCTGTTCTGTACAATTGGACCAGACAGAATCAGAATATCTTTATTGTCATTGTAACAAATACAACAAAATTAGGTACAGTCCCTGTAGTGTCAAAAATTTAAATAAATATAACTACAAAAGGATAAGAAAGGATAAGAAGAAATAAGGTAGAACACAAACATTCAACATAAGGCCTTAATTGCACATGAACACTATTGCACAAGATGTCATCTATTGCACTGCTGCATTGGATGTGATTAGGTGGCATTCAGTGCCCTAATAGCAACAGGGTAGAAACTGTTATTCAGTCTATTACTCTTTGTTTGATGCTCTGATATCTTTTGCCTGATGGCAACAGTTGGAACATGTCATGAGCAGGGTGTGAGGAGTCTTTTAAGATGTTTTCCGCTTTCCTGAGACAGCGAGAGCTGTGCAGTTCATCCAGAGAGGGTAAAGAGCAGCCGATGATCTCCTGGGCTGTCTTTATGATCCGCTGAAGTGTTTTCCTCTGCGCTATTGTGCAGCTGGAAAACCACACACAGAGACAGTAGCACAGGATACTCTCAATAGAGCAGCGATAGAAGGAGACCAGCAGTTTTTTGAGGATGTTACTTTTCCTGTGGACTCTCAGGAAATAAAGTCTCTGCTGAGCCTTCTTCACCAGCTCAGCTATGTTCACACCCCAGGACAGGTCTTCCATTATGTGGGTTCCCAGGAAGCGGAAGTCTGACACCATCTCCACACAGTCCCCTCTGATGTAGAGTGGTTTGATGTCCGTTTTCTTTTTCCTGAAGTCCACAATGAGCTCCTTGGTCTTAACTGTGTTCAGGAGCAGGTTGTTGTCAGTGCACCATGCTGTTAGCCTCTCCACTTTGTCCCTGTAGACAGACTCATCCTCCCCAGAGATGAGCCCCACCACAGTGGTGTAGTCTGCAAATTTGATGATGATGTTGCTGTGGTGGGCGGGGGCGCAGTCATGTGTGTACAGCGTGAAGAGCAGGGGGCTCAGCACACAGCCCTGAGGAGAGCCGGTGCTGATGGCTGAGGAGATGTAAGGGCCCACCCTAACCCTTTGTGTGCAGTTTGTCAGGAAGTCTTTATCCATATACAGGTGGAATACGGGAGTCCCAGGGCTAGAAGCTTGCACACCAATCTGTGAGGGAGGATGGTGTTAAAAGCAGAGCTAAAATTAATAAAGAGGAGACGTATGTAGCTCCCCTGGTGCTCCAGATGGGACAGGATAGCATGGAGAGCAGCAGCAACAGTGTCCTCAGTAGACCTGTTAGCCCTGTAAACAAATTGGTGTGCATCAAAGGTGGGAGGGATGAAGGACATGATATGACTCCATACCAGTCTCTCAAAACATTTCATCAACACCGGGGTGAGCGCTACTGGCTGATAGTCATTCAGGTAAATTATGGGTGATTTTTTTGGTAAAGGGAGTAAGATGGAGGATTTCAGACAGAGAGGAACTGAGGCCTGGGACAGTGACAGGTTAAAGATCTTTGTAAAGACCCCAGACAACTGCTTTGCAAAGCTCCTCAACACATGTCCAGGGACACTGTCGGGACCTGCTGCCTTCCTAGGATTGACAGCCTGGAGCGAGTGTCTCACCTTGTGTTCCTCCACCCTAAGGGAGGGTGTAATGTTGTTGTGAGTTGCTGCTGCGTGTGTAACAGCTGCCTCTGCTAGTTCCACCTCAAAGCAACCAAAGAAGTGGTTCAGCTGCTCTGCCATTGAGGCGTCACCTTCAGCAGATCCATGACTGGTCCTGTAGTTGGTGAAGTGCTGGACTCCCTGCCAAACCTGCCTGCTGTTATTACTGTCCAGGTGCTCCTCAATCCTTCTCCTGTAGTCCCTCTTAGCCTTTCTGATGCCTCTCTTCAGGTTGGACCATGTCATGCTGTAGAGAGCCTTGTCATCACACCTAAAGGCATTGTTCCTTTCCTTTAGCAGCCGCTGAACCTCTCTCAGACGGTCAAGGCTTCACTCCCAACATGCTTCAGTGAACCTTGGGTTCCTATGACCCTGTTGTCGGTTCACACTTTGATCTTCCTTGGACTGCTTTTGGTAGGTACTAGCCACTGCATGCTGAAAACACCCCACAAGACGTGCTGTTTTGGACATACTCTGACTTGGTCGTCTAGCCATCAAAATTTTACCCACTCACAAGTACCAATGTACAAGATAGTCAATATTATTCACTTCACCTGTCGGTGGTTTTTATATCCACCCCTTCCATCTATAGGTAGACCACTTTCTAGTTAAGAAATGTGAGACATCCTTATACAG
Organism: Erpetoichthys calabaricus; assembly: GCF_900747795.2. NCBI lineage: Eukaryota > Metazoa > Chordata > Cladistia > Polypteriformes > Polypteridae > Erpetoichthys > Erpetoichthys calabaricus. Next base: position 65,652,250 of record NC_041400.2, on the reverse strand, counting down.
TAGGTTTATTGCTCAGTGCTTGTTTAAGAAAGTATAACAAACATGTGCTAATGATTAGCGACATAATGTGTAGGTTGAACCACAGTGATTAGCTGAAACAGAAACATCTGTGTAGAGGGAATAAAATCAGGCAAAGGGCAACCATACTTAAAAGTTGCAGTGGCGGTTTAACCGACAAATCTTACATCAAGATATTATTCCAAAATAGTGCACTTCTGATGCCATATATTAGTTATATATTTTATACAGTATAAGACTGGAAAGATGGTACAAGATACTTTCTGAGGAGAGACAATCTCATACTGGCAGTGAGAGACCACCTCTGCATGACAGTGTAGGAAGAAAAGGGCCATTGGGAAGTCATAGCCTTTGTCAGTGTGAATCATGCGTCAGAAGTAAGAAAAGATCTTGTCAGCTTTAGAGGAAGCTGGAGAGACAGTCCAAGTTGCTAGAAGGTGGCACTTTAACTGGAACAATCTGTTAGTAGACAGCAGGTAGCCCAACAAATGCCAAGGGCTGTCCTACACATTGAGTGAGACATAGAGAGAAAGACAGAGACAGAACTCTAAAAGAGGAGACATGTAAGAGACAACAGAATGACCTTTTTGAGATTATTTGTATATTCAAGTATAGATTGCATGTTGCTTGTCTGTTTATGTGTCACAGTGTTTTGCATTCACGTTGAATTCCTTTTCTTCATGCTATATCTGTAATTATATAATACCAGTAACAGTGCACTGCATAATAACATGAAGTGAATACACTTGATTGAGCATTCATAGTTTTCATACTTTCTCTGTACATTTAGCATTCATTTGCTCAATGGTAGATGGGCTTGCTGCTTCCTGAGCGGCTCTTCTTCTTTTCGCTTCTTCTCTACTTTCGTCTGCATCTTTTTGCGTTAAAACTGATTAAGTCAGTGTTTGTGTTGCAATTACTTAGTACGTTTTCTTTAATTTTTCACTTAAGCTGGCACTTAAGTCTTCAATCTGCCTAAAGAATGATTTAAGATATGAAGAGGTAGGGGAAGTGACGGCAAAGGTGGTAGGGAATGAGAACGGCACCCGTATGCATGTGCTGCAGGGCCGCCCTGCTGGCCACTGCTGAGAGTTGATTCTACAATAAAATAAAATAAAAATAAAAAAGGAATAACCTTGGAGGTCAGTCATCACCCTGAAAGTGGATAGTAGATGTCACATAGTATATGTGTACCAAATTTCAGGTCAATCGGTCAAACGGTTTGCGAGCTACAGGTAATTTAAAATCCTGGACAGACAAACAAACAGCCATGGTAGCGTATTATATATAAAGACTGCCCTGCACTCATAAGTGAATTGTATAAACTGAAATCATTGAAATGCTTCACAAGCACCATAATATCCCATCTTAGTGGATTTAATATTTTCATCATTCTTAAATGTTTTTCCAGTCAATACTGTGTGGTGAAACTGCCTTAAGTCATGATACTGGGCTCTTTCTAAGCTTAACTTATAGTCATGGTTTCTTTCATAACTTCGACAGTGTATGTATTTTTTAATAAAATATAAATAATCTTATTTCAGATTCAATTAAAAAAATGTCTTAAGATTAAGAACAGAAATGAAAGGCAGCAAGATAATGAATTGTATGGGTTCTGGACTCATAATGTTTGATATAGGTTCTACCAATGTCATCAAGATAGGACTCAGTAATCAATCCAGCTATGTGTCTGGCAGGAAGTGTTCGACCTATGGATTAATAAGGTTGAATGTTGAGAAATGCACTGCAGAAAGGTAATTCAGTTTACAGTATCATCTCTAAGCCACAGAAGCTGCAAATAGATAATAATAAAATCATTACATTCAAACAATTACATCACACTTAGTTTGTATTAAAAAATTATTCAGCATTCAATCCACATCACGCTCTGTTGGGAAATCCAAACAGAAATTCGACAGAGGAGAACTGCTGTTAGGTGAGCTTCGGCCATTGGCTTCTCCGGGTGCCACGAGTGGGGTATGGAGGGTAGCAATTCATATGTTCCAAGGCTGAGTAGCAAGTCTCAAGAATATCTGGGGTTTATCAGTTACGGGGGTTTCAAATGTCACTGTGTGATCACACTCAATATGAATTTCGAAGAACATTGCAACTGTGCTGACAAGTTGCATCAGCCTGGGGATGAGTCAACAACATCTGGCATTCCTTCTTGCAAATGAGCAACTTCAGAGCAACCTGCAGGGGAACGTAAAAAGACAAGCTTGTCAAACTCACAAAAGAATTCCATCTTAGTGCAGCAACAACAAGTGGCACTTTTAAGGATAGCAAGGGAGCAAAAAGATTGATGTAAAGACCAAAGAATCCATTCAGCATTCGAAGCCAGCACTACAATATTATTGTGTTACAACAAGCCAATCAGTGTTTAACTAGGACCTTCATCTTTGTCTGGTTGAACAAAGAACTTCCTCAGTTTCACTGCTAACATAGGCCAAGAAGTGCTTCTGTCACAGACGGTTAAAGAATAATTATGAAAAGGAAAAGCAAGAAGGTATAACAAAAAGGAAATCAAGCAATGTAACATTATTATAATAATATGTAAAAATAAAATATGTATTGTACTACATAAAAGAATAATATTTATAGGCAGGTTATATGAGTGCAAGGCTTATTGAATTCAAAGAGCCCAGTGACACATTCAGTACTGGTTAAACCTCATTGCTGCCCGCAAGCAACACACTCCATACATTGACTACTTTGTTCCTTTTTTCATTCTGCTCCTGTGATTCTTGAAATCAGCTTCTCTATGAATGTAATGTTAAATAAAAAATTATAATTCATTCATTTTCCAAAATAACTTTTTCCAGTACAGCATTGTGGGTGAATAAGAGTTTAATCCATCAGCATGAGTGCAAGACAGAATGCAAATATGAATGGGAAATCCATCCTTTCATTTACAAACCATCTTAATGCAGATAAGAACAGTGGCTAAGACAAAGCACTGAATATTCTTTTGGTTCCATTGTGGGATAACACACACATACACAAAAAGCTGGGACAAACATGCAAGGATTTCATCCTCCTAGTGTGTATTTAGAAGAATTTTTAAATGTTATATTGTCAAAGAAGTCTCATCTGGTTCAGTGTGTTGGAGCATATAAGAGTGCAAAAATATTTGGATTGGAATTTAATTTAAGTAATATATCTCAAGCAACAATTCAAGAATACATAGGAGCTTGGCAAAAGGGAGACACAATAATTAGATAATTTAAAAACTTTTGTAATGTAGGCATTTGTTGAAATGACAGCTTGCCGTAAACTACAAGAAACTCATCTATTTTAGAATTAGGGTGGATGTGAGTACTCGAGTAGGTCACTTATATATAACAGTTATATAGTAACAGTGAGTATTATATAGTATTCAGTTATATACAACAGTGAGTGCTTACACCTTATACTGATATAGACTTACTCTTACAATTTTCTTTCAAAACTTAACACTTTCCTGGTGTGCATGCAAGTTCTTCCATTCATCTCCTGCTTGCATGACAGTTCATCTTGGAAATCCTGCCTCACTACATTCCCACCTGCTACTGGTTAGAGCAGCTATATCTTTGTGTCACACTCTCATTAAGCATTAAAAGGTCAAATGAGTCAGGATTTAGTCAACTGCTAATGAAAATGATTTTACATTAGAAAGAAGGCAAATTAGGATAGGCCTCTGTGCAATAACTATATGCTCTGTAACAATTTTAGCAATACTAAGATTGCTAATCTTCACCATAAAAGTTCACTGCCTGTAGACTGTTCAGTGATTAGGAGTCCTCATCTGTATTTAATACACTTTTAGTTGATGTTGTAAGGATGCTGCATAGTCTGCATGAGAGTTTTCATTTCCTGGAAAAAAACAGATATTTCAGATTGGAGGAATTGGGTAATTGTTAATTATTTTGAACGTTTGAGCATTTTTAATGATGTTTAGTTACTAAATAAGATAAATATCAGACTTTTGTTTATTAGTTTTATTATTAGTTATTATTATATAGTAACAATAAGTCACATCCAAATATAACATTTTGATAACACAGCATTGTTACATAGAATACAGTTTTTTAAAGCATTTTACAGTATCATGTAGTTAAAAAAATGAGTCTAGGTAGGCTTAAATAGTAATCATACATACGAGATTCCAACTCTAGTCATGTACAAATTGAATTTTTTGTTCAACTATTAATTGGAAGAGGGTCTGTGGCTAGTTGTAGTTCATATTTCTTAAACTTAACATCTTTTATAGAGGTACCTGATAGAACTCTACATTAAGCTAAGACTGTTTCTGCAACTGACATGATGAATAGCAGGTCATTATGGTGGTTTGTCAATAAAATACAGTGTTAGAGAAATATTGATAATGCATCTGTGAGTTTGTTTTTAGCGTAATCTAGACCACTGATTCTAGACTCCAACTCATCTGGAGGAGATCAAGTGGCTCCTTTAATGCCATATCTGGAAGTACTTCAAGTGTTACAAGACTACTGACTGGAGGTACATCCGGGCCAGGTGGAGGTTCATTCAAATTGGGGTGATTTGTCCCTGCAGCTCCCCCTGCCCGCACTGATGGAACAGAGCAGGGCTGCACTACTGGACTGCTACTCCCAGTCAGCCCATCGGGCATCCAAGTTAGCACCATAGTTCAGGAGGACTGCCACCTGCTCTGTCGCGGGAGTAAATAGTCAATGTAAGTTTTCTACCCCCCTGTCCTTCCACTAATCTGGCCTCCTGGCCAGGTTAGGGACCTTGAACCATCGCAGCTGGAACACCAGTCCATGCCTGGTATCAATTACTTTATGTGTATATATATATATATATATATATATATATATATACTGTATATATATATATATTGTGGGGAACAGCCCGGACACAGACAGGCAGACATCGTTTGATTCACCACAACACATTTATTTACAACTATTATATACAATTGACACAGCACACCCCAGTTCCTCAGCACCAAACACCCTCAGTCCAGGCCTCTCTCAATGCCTTTCTGTCTCTTCCTGACCGCCTCACTCCACTCCTCCGAGCTCCGTCCTCTTCCACCCGACTCCAGCCATCGAATGGAGGGAGGCGGCCCCCTTATACCCACCCAGATGTGCTCCAGGTGCGTCCCAATTAGCGACTGCCGGCACTCCCTGGTGTGGCGGAAGTGCCGGCTGTGCACCCGGAAGCACTCCGGGTGTCCCTGGTCTTCTTCCCCCCAGCACTTCCGGGTGTGGCGGAAGTGCTGAATGCCAGGGCTCCTCAGGCATCTGGGTGCCCCTTGGCGGTGACTACGGGCCCCTATAGGGTTGAGCGTCTAAGCTCTGTTCCCATGGTCCCCAAAGCCATCAGGGCGGTCACCCCCTTGTGGTCTGGAGGAGGCGTAAGCCCCCCTCCGGTCCTTCTGGGCGTCCTGGCTGGGTACCACCCCCAGCCGCTTGCCACTATATATATATATATATATATATATATTCACGGCATTCGTAGTCTGTGTCACAATCTGATTGTATGGGTGGTTACCTACCAGGTAACGCTTGTGGTTGGCCAGCAATCTGCTAATATCCGCCACGGTGCCCTCAGTTTGTGAGGAGCAGATCATAGAATGGTTGAAATAGTTTACTGTCAAATAAATGCAAAGAGTACGCAACACGTGTTTCGTCCTCATTCTGGACTCATCAGGCGTACACACTCCACTGCACTCCCTCTCGGGAATCGAACCTCGAATGAGGACGAAACACGTGTCGCGTACTCTTTGCATTTATTTGACAGTAAACTATTTCAACCACCAACCGTGGCGGATGTTAGCAGATTGCTGGCCAACCAAAAGCGTTACCTGGTAGGTAACCACCCATACAATCAGATTGTGACACAGACTACGAATGCCGTGAATGTAATTACCCCGATCTACATGCTGTCAAATTAACGAACCACACGCCGTGGCGCAACGTTAGGGGCATCGCCTCTGGCGCTGACGTCCGAGGTTCGATTCCCGAGAGGGAGTGCAGTGGAGTGTGTACGCCTGATGAGCCCAGAATGAGGACGAAACACGTGTCGCGTACTCTTTGCATTTATTTGACAGTAAACTATTTCAACCATATATATATATATATATACATATATATATATATATATATATATATATATATATATATATATATATATATCTGTATATATATTGTAAGAATGCTAGGGGTCTCTGTCACCCCGTTAAACCCAACAGACAGATGCAGGCACAGGTTAAAAGCACTAGGAAGTATTTTTAATTCTTCCTCTTTGTAAGCATTGCCTCCTCCCAGTCACAATACACAGGCAATACCCAATAATAATCATGAATAATGAACACATATCTCTCCTCCACACCTCCCAGCAAGCTCTGTCACACTCCTCTCGACTCCAGCTCACTTGCTGGGTTTCCATTAGTCCTTTAAATAGTCCTTGACCCAGTAGTACTTCTGTCCTTCCGTCCCCATGACTCATCAGCACTTCTGGGTCAGATGGAGAACTTGTAATTTCTTTAGCCCGGAAGTACTGCTATGCTTCCTTCCCCATGACTTTGGAGTACTTCTGGGCTATGTAAACAGCAGGGACTCCCCAGTCTCCCTGCAGCATCTCCTGGCAGCACCCATGGTACCCTGCCGAACTCTAGATCTCATGGTGCCCTGCAGAAATCCAGGGCACCGCTATGCTGCAGGTAAGCTGCCAAGCAGCATCCTGGGGAAGGCAGTGTCCCAAAGCAGCTGCCTTCCCCCATTCTTTCAGGCTGGGTTGAGCTGCTGGCCCTCTCCTACTATATAGATAGATAGATAGATAGATAGATAGATAGATAGATAGATAGATAGATAGATAGATAGATAGATAGATAGATAGATAGATAGATAGATACTTTATTAATCCCAAGGGGAAATTCATATACTCCAGCAGCAGCATACTGATAAAGAAAATTAAATTAAAGAGTGATAACAATGCAAGTATACAGACAGATAATATATATATATATATATATATATATATATATATATATATATATCAGTGCTGGGCAATGATTAAAATTTTTAATCACAATTAATCGCAATCACAACAATCACACAGTTATGCACAAAATTCAATAATGAACTCAAAAGTAATCACAACATTATAACAGGCACCTTCCGAGCAACAGCAAGTTAACATTTCTAAATCTGTTTTCTTTTTTATCTGAACAGATACCAGCAGAAATATTTTTCTTTTATCAGGGAGCAGTATAAACAGTTTATGTTCAGTAGCAAGTGTCCCTGTTAGAGTGAGATGATATGGTCGAGTACAAAAAAAAAGTACACAGCTGGAATTTACTACGCAGGGGACTTTTTAGTCTGTCAAATCCAAGTTTGTACTGGATTTCCTTTGTAGAATCTCAGTCAAAAAAAGAAAAAAAAACACTTTCAGTGATGCAAGTTGGGTTGTTACACAATAACAATATTAACTGCCTTTATCCATTCCTCTGATGTTACATTTTCTTAGTTCTCTGCCAAAAGCCAGTTGCTAAGACACACAAGGTCATTTACATTTTCAGATGATAAAGAAACTTCCCTTGCTGTACAATATGACCAGCAAGAGAAAACAACCTTTCACAGGCTATGGATGTTGCAGGTGTGGCCAAGTACTTCTGTGCAATGAAGGCCAGCCTGCTGTGTGAGCCTGCATGTTTGGACCACAGTACTGATGGTGGGCTCCGCTCTGTATTGATGCAGTGTTTTCAAGTGAGTCTTCCTTCGGTGACTCTGATGAAGCAGCCAATAGGGCTAAATTTTTTTCTGGTGGCTCTGATGTTGTTGCTTCCACAGGTTTCTCTGCAACAACCCTCTGTTCCTTGAGTAAGTTGGTGACTGAGGCCCACACTTCACCCCTCTCAGCTCTGGGTATACACTTGAGGTCCTTGAATCTTGAGTCCAATGCAGTAGCAATCTTCAGATATGCAATATTGGCATTTTCATTGTGTGTCTCCAGGTCTGTTCTGAATGTAGACTTGAATTTGACCATGTAGGCAGGGGCATCATCTGAGCTCTCCATCACCCAAGAGAGATGATAAAAGAAGGCAGAACCACAGAGCATGAAACATACTTTTCTCCTCCCAAGAAATTCAGTCACATACCTGCAACAGAAAAGAAATCAAACCCATTTCAGTCAAAATGTATTGCATTCACTGTAAATGTCCTCCATACACTGTGTGATTAACATGTAATATGTTTAATGTTTTTACTAGGTAAATTCAGTTCATTGCTTTTATTTTGTCATTTTTCTGTTAAAATGGAAGTTTTATTTTGAAAGGACTGCCAATAGATGCGGTAAATGGAACTTGACGCTAAAGGTACAGTAAACGAGAGACAAACGTTAAAGCAGATCTATATTACTAAACCACAGTTTTAATTTATGCACGGAGGCACCGATACGCGTGCGCCGCGGCGCCCCAGAGTCAATCGCAGCGGCTTCCCAGAGTCAGTAGGTGGCGCCCAAACACCGCCCAAACACCACAACCCACAGTCAAACGCAGCGGCCTCCCAGAGTCAGTAGTATGTATGTGCCAGCAATCTGTGTGGCATGTTTGGGATACAAACAATAAACGGAGGCACCTACCATGCACTTCACAAACACCACAAGTAAAGAGGTCACGGCTCCAAAACGAAACACCTCAAGTAACAGAAATACAAAACCGAGCCCATATGGATAAACAAAATGAACGAAGGCGCCTACAACGCGCCTCTGAAACAGCGGACGCAAAGGAGTCATGGCTCCAACAACACAGAGCTCAAAGGCACCTACAACGCGTTTCTGAAACACTACATGCAAGAGAGGCACAGATCCAAAACGAATAATCCACTGTGCCACCACTCAGTGTGTATAGGTTAGAGTGAGCTTCCTAACAGTAAACGACTTCTACCTAACGACACAGCCACAGAACAACAAAGACGAGACACAACACCACCTGTAAACTAGACTTAATGAACGAAGGCGCCCACACAAAGAAACCGCTTTAGTTCAAATAGGGTTATTCAATTAAATGGAAACTTTACCATGCCTACAACCTGTGCACTAAACCTGAGGTAAAGCGTGCACGCCAGGTTGTTCAGCCGCCCGGACAGTGAACGAGCGCGCCCACAACGCACTTTTGACACAGCACAGGCAAAGGAGGCACATATCCAAATGGAGGGAGCTCAACGATTAGTAATACAAACACGAGCCCGCATGCCTACGACCTGTGAACTAAACCTGAGGTAGAACGTGCACGCCAGGTTGTACAGCTGCCCGGATGCGACCGCCCACACCACCGCATATACCCTCCATGATATTTCATCACGCAGAAACTGATTGCCATTCTTGGATTTCCGATTCGCTGGCGAATAAAGAAACACAGAGATAAAGGAAAGACAAGTTACACAGAAAGTGTATTTTTCTTTGTTTCTTTTAGCTTAGCTCCCATCAAAAGTGGACACAAGGTTTGTTGGTGCTTTTCTACATTTATTAAGTAATTAGAGTTTATTGTATGTGTTAAGTTAGCCAAATCTGTGCTTACATTTATCTTGTCATGATTTAATTATGGTCCTACATAGTTTTAATTCGTTGTTTTGTCCTTTATTTGCTTTATTTTATCTCTTACTTATACGGGTAGTCCCCTACTTACGATGAGGATAGGTTTCGAATATCAGATTGCAAGTCGAATTGATCGTAAGTCTCATCACCTAGCCTAAGGTACAGTACTCATAGCCTACTTAACTCTTTGAGGGCTAATATTTTTTCAGAAAAACTCAGTTTTCTGAAAAGCGCATAAAGCAATGGTTTCACACATAAATCAACATAAAATGTCTGTTGCTGCCTGATGTGCCGGCTGTTGGCTCCTGTTTACAGTTTGCGGCAGCAGCGGTTGTGCGGAGGGTGGCTCGACGGCCAGCAGGAATGCATGGTGGGCTGGCTGCCTGGCTGTCTTTATGAGACAGGTTTGCTGGGGTGGTAGTTGCAGTGAGATGCAATATGGTTTGTACCTCCTGTCATTGTAAGTGACTGTCCTCCAAGGCGAATATTGCCAGAGGTGCATCAGCTACACGAACGTGTTCAGCATCACGACTGGGGATGGATTAGCTGATGCTGGTACCTCACTTTCATTTTTGATCTACATCTCCAGATCACTTGCATCAAAATTGAAGTCTGACAAATCAGAGTCCGATTCAGCGATAATACGAAAAAAGTCATCCACGGATTATTTTGCTTTGAGCATTCACTTTGGTATCTCTCTAAATGTCATTTTAGAAGCTGTTTGCTCTTCGCTACTCATGCACATGCAGGTCAAATCATCAAAGCTAAATTTCCTTCTAGCAAAAGCGTATCGAAAAGCACTGTAACAAGAAGATCACTGATCTCTATCAATTGCTAGTGAGACTGAGGCAGCTCACAAGGTGGGAGTTTCCGGCAGCGTATCATACTGCATCGCTCAGATCACAAACGTTCACTTGCCATGCCAACTTCAAAATTTATATTTTACACAATTTTATATAAATTCTCATCTCACTATCACCATTGTGACTTCGAAAAATCGTAAGTTGAATCTTTGTAAGTAGAGGACTACCTGTATACACACATAAAATGTCCTCTATATATTCTTGCTATATTTACACACACATACAGACACTCTGTTTCTCTCTCACATGCATTCTGACAGGACAGTGAGAGATATATGACGTAAAACATACCTGCAGGACTCCAGTAGCGTTTCCAACCTCTGCAGTTTGTCCATTTCAGCTATAGTTGGCATGGCAATCTTGGCGTTGTGTGTGGTGATGACATCCCTCATTGGCTGTTTGTTTCTGCGGATGCTTTTTATCATGTCCAGAGCTGAATTTCATCTGGTTGGAATGTCTTGTATAAGCGACTCCTTCTTTTGTCCATGTTCAGTTTGTTTTTGTTCTAATTCTGCAGCACTTGCTGGACTGTGTTTAAAGTGGCCCACAACTTTTCTGCATTTGGCCAGGACATCGTTAAACACACTGTTCTGCAACACAGGGGATGTGTTCAAAAGGCAGATGTCTCGCAGCAGCAATCATGTTTCTAGCACTATTTGTGTAAATGTGCTGACTTTATTTAAAATGTTCCACTGCTGTGCAACATGGATAAAATGTTCCGCACACATTTCAGCAAAATGTCTCTTTTCTGTTTTCATTACAGTCAGAGCATGTGAATGCAGCTCATACTGTTCATCAATATAATTCACTGTAACTCCAAGGTAATTTTGGTTACCCAGTGATGTCTAGTAGTCCCCAGTGAGAGCACTAGTTGCTGTACGTTGTAACGCCATCGCTTTTGTCGTCCTCTCTTTTTCATACAGCTTGTGTATTCCTCTTGTGATGATGGTGCGTCTTGAGGGAGGCTTATACGTGCCGTCATTGGTTTCGATCCTAAGAATGTTCTTCAGACCGACATCTTCCACAATACTAATCGGCCTGTGGTTTGTAGCTATCCACTTTGTTATGGCATTTGTTAGCTTGTCTTGTTTTTGTTTATCTATACTTCTCCCACACGCTGCATCCAACGTAGTCTGCCAAATCTTCCCTGCACTGTTTGTTTGGGTGGGTGATTTGCTGGTATCAACGGTGTGTATTGCATTTAAGTGATAAGAAAATTCAACTTTGCAGTGGTTACAAATAACTGTAGTTCTATCAACTCCGCCGTCTGGAAGAGATTTAAAATGAAAATGCCCATGTAAGATTTCATTACCTTTCTCCATTTTTCTGTCCCCGCCAGTTCTTTTATGTTCCAGTTCATGTGAGTGCTACAGCAGTCTTAGGCTTACCCCAAATGCTATCATTGGTTGAGACGTGTGATGATGCCCATCCTAAGCCAGTACTGATAAACATCCCATACCTCCTGTGACCCATGGTTTGACTGTATGTAAATTCAAAGCCAGTGAGCAACGGACTTTCAAAATAATAATAATAACAAAAACATAATAATAACTCCATAACTTGCCCAGCCATAATATATATATATATATATATACAGTAATCTCTCCTCGATCGCGGGGGTTGTGTTCCGGAACCCCCCGCGAAAGGTGAAAATCCGCGAAGTAGAAACCATATGTTTATATGGTTATTTTTATATTGTCATGCTTGGGTCACAGATTTGCACAGAAACACAGGAAGTTGAAGAGAGACAGGAACTTTATTCAAACACTGCAAACAAACATTTGTCTCTTTTTCAAAAGTTTAAACTGTGCTCCATGACAAGACAGAGATGACAGTTCCGTCTCACAATTAAAAGAATGCAAACATATCTTCCTCTTCAAAGGAGTGTGCGTCAGGAGCAGAGAATGTCAGAGAGAGAGAGAAAGACAAATAAAAACAATCAAAAATCAATATGTGCCCTTTGAGCTTTTAAGTATGTGAAGCACCGTGCAGCATGTCGCTTCACGAAGCAGCTGCACAGAAGGGAGCAATGTGAAGGTAATCTTTCAGCATTTTTAGACGAGCATCCGTTTCGTCTAGGTGTGTGAACAGCCCCCCTGCTCACACCCCCTCCGTCAAGAGCAGAGAATGTCAGAGCAAGAGAGAGAGAGAGAAAAGTAAGTTGGGTAGCTTCTCAGCCATCTGCCAATAGCGTCCCTTGTATGAAATCAACTGGGCAAACCAACTGAGGAAGCATGTACCAGAAATTAAAAGACCCATTGTCCGCAGAAATCCGCGAACCAGCAAAAAATCCGCGATATATATTTAAATATACTTACATATAAAATCCGCGATAGAGTGAAGCCGCAAAAGGCGAAGCACGATATAGCGACGGATTACTGTATATATATATATATATATATATATATATATATATATATATATATATATATATATATTGTCACACATGTGCGCATGGGAGGCAGCTAAAGGGCTTGAGTGAAGGCAGTTCTGAGGCATGCCGGGATGTGGCAGAGTGCACTGACTCTTTTTTCTCCCTTTCCTGTAGACCATTCCCGGGAGATTCCACCTGGCTCTCTTGACGTCACTTCCGGGACCGAGCCAATGGATGGAGACCTTACCGGCTCCGGCCCCTGTGATGTCACGTCTGGGCTCGAACCAAGGGTTGAAGAACATGGGCCGATCCTTATGACCTCACTTCCTGTCTTCCCCCTTAAAAGCCTGCACCTTTTCCCTATTTCCTCAGTCTTGTTTTGGACTCGGTTGTGAGCACATCAGTGCTGTATTTCAAAAGAAAGCAGCTTTGCAGCCAGGAGAACAAATTATGCGGGTGGCTGCCCCAAACCTTTATGTGACTATGTCTCATTTTTGTGACTATATATATATATATATATATATATATATATATATATATATATATATATATATATATATGTATAAAATACAAGAGCTTCTAGCTTGGATAATAGAGAGCTGCTGCTGCCAATAACAGGGTTGAAGGTGGGAGTAATAGAAAGTCAGATCTGCTCAGATTGTACAACAGGTTTATATCTAAAGTCAATAACGTTTGAATAGAGCAGGTCCAGCTTGTAGTTGTTGTATTTCAGGGTTCCTCCACTGGATGTGGTTCAAATGCCATTTTTATGTCTTTCTTGTTTATTTTGTGTTTCTTTGTTTATGTTATCACTGTTAGATATGTTGTTTCCTTTATTTTTAAGCTTTTTGTTGTATGTACCATGTGTTTTGTGGGTGGTTCCCCAATAGGTGGAGCCACCCTCCCTTCTCCACAAGGGACTGTCATCAGCCCACTAAAGGCAGGGCAACCCACAGTCCCTTGCAGTTTAGTTTAAGGCACTTGGGAGTTGGTGAGTGATTCTTGTTTCAGTGGTACTTGATTATGTTTGTGGAACTATGGATTATTAAGACCTGCTCTCTGTTTTTTTTTTTGTTTTTCTTTTGTTTGCTTTGGACTGCCTTTGCCTATTCAGGCAACTATTTTTGTACAGATAATCATTTCTGTTGTTGAGTCATCCAGGATGATGCAACTTACCTCCTTGGGCAGTAACAAACACAAATTAAGTCTCCACTATCATTGTCTGGATCACTCATTTTATTGTACTCAATCACATAAATCTCCAGTCCCCCTCCTGCTTTTTCCACTCAGTCTGATGAAACACACACATAATTTTTACTTAATTTCAGAATATCATCTCAAATAACAGGTTTAAGCCAGTTCTCCACAAAATATCATAGTACCTATACTCACAGTAATGCACTATGATACTTAATTGTTCACACAACTTATCTAAAATCAATCAAACATTTCTCATTATAGGGGTAGTCTGGCCAGGTCTGTATCCTTAATCCTTTCCACTTTACTTTTATCCTCACTCCAGATCTGTATCTCTTTCATCCTCAGATGAGCCTGTAACTTTTATCTTCACCCTTTTGCCCTTTCCATCTTCAGATGAGCAGTTACTCCAGTAGGGTGTAATGGAGTTCCTTAGTTGGCAGTGATCACGGTGGTACCAGGTGAATATCAGAATATTTAATAGATCACACTTTATGTTTCTCGAAATCTCTTGCATTCTCATGTAGGTAAACATCAGGTACTTTACAATCACCCAAAATCGCAGCTTGTTCAAAAGGCAGTTGAGATGAGCCAACTCTTGGATCTGTGCTGTCAGCAGTATCTCTTCAATTTAATTTTACATTTTTGCCAAAAATGTATAATAAATAGGCAGGGCCAAATCTTAAGATTAATAATTAATAATATTAAAAATATTAATAATTGTAAATAAAAGAGACAGAGAGTAAGAGAACTTTAGTAAAGGCTGCTGCATGACCTTAGAATGGATAGGGTGACTGTAAACGTCTGGTTTGTATAGAAGTAGGGCAACAAAGAATTTTTATAAGTGAAAGATTTATTTATATAAATGAAAAAAAGAACTCCCAAAAATGGCATAATGCAAAAAAGACGCAAAAAGTCCCCTAAAAAGGCAATCCTGAGGCAAACATGTCCAATCCATTATTAAGTATCAAAAATCCCAAAACAGTAGTGAAACATCCAGAAAAAAAAACAATAAAAAACAATATCTCTAAACTGCTCTCAGTGATTCACTGCTGGGTTCCTCTCTCTAACCAAATATAAAGGCAGAGGGAGGACCTAGCAGCAGTGACATCAGGTGACCCACCTCCTGGATGCACAACCCACAAAGTATTAAGAATAGACAAACATATAAAGAGACAGCACATAGAATGATAGGTAGCACCCAAATATTAAATAATAAACAAATATAATAGAAATCTCTCTATTATATAAAAAAAATCGTTCGACGCGATGACACTTTTTAGGAGACGAGACTTTTTGGAGATTATTTTTTTAAGTCCTGCAAAATGAGAATATTGCCATGAGATTCTTTCAACTCATGCCCTCCTATCAACCATTTTCAAACAAGACCACGGTACTCTCACATCTCAGTCTTCTGAATGTTTTTTGTCAGACCCCATTACTGCACTCTCGGCTCTAATAAATTTTAACATTTTCCTCACTTTAAGTTCCCAATTAAAGAAGACGTATTATGTTCAAATTTAATTGAAGAATTTCATCACGTAGGGTTATCAACAGAAAAAATGAGTACACGGGCAATCGTAGCACCTAGAAATAAGGAAGTCAAACGAATTTACACCAAAAATGTCAATCGGTAACACGGCAAAATGGTTAAATGCATATCAATAGACTGTGCTGAAACAGTTGGTGGTGATCGTGTGGAAGATGAAAACAACAACTTACAATATCACGAAGAATATCTACAACTGTTAACACCGTCCAGTCTTCCACCACACCAATTATTGTAGAAAGAAGGATGTATCCAAGAAAGGTAATGTAGTACATCATCCACAGATAACATTAGACAATAAAGGAGATCTTGATATATCATTTGTATTAAAATGTTAACAGTTTCCCGTTAGAATAGCTTTTGCAAAGACAATTAACAAATCTCAGAGCCAAATATTCGAAAAAGTCGTTTTATTTAATAGAGAGAAAGAAACAAAATTCAGTCACAGGCAGTTATACATCGCATTGATGCAAATATAACACTTCAAATGAAAATTAAAATCTGTTTAAATTGTACATCTGCATCTCCATACACGAGCGGCAGAACCGCAAAGAGGCTAGCTCGTAGCACTGGCCCGGGGGTTGGCAAGTGAAATGAGCAGGGGGCAAAGCCCCCTAGTTATATACAAATATAAAAATAATACTTCAAAAATAGCACTAAAACCAAAAATAAATACAAGCAAAAAAGGGAATTGTGAGGGATTAGAAAGTGTAGCTACATTCTAAAGGTTTGCTGCAAACAGACCAGGCACCATGGGGAAAAAAGCCACATATAGTTATAAAGTGTGTAATTATTTTCTGGGCCTTATAGTAAATCTTAATATCTGTGCCTCTGAGTTAATGACAGGTTCAAAAGAAGGAACAAGACATTAAAAACTGAAAGCACTGTTAAACTACATGAACAAAATGAGGATTTATCAACACTTGAAATTTGCATCCATGCCTACAACTTTAAACCAAAATACAAATTGATATGATGGGGTACTGAAGAGTACTGTATGTAAAATAATTATATAGATAAAAGATGATTTCCACTAAAAGAAAAAAAACGTGAATACAAAGACTCAAGAAATTAAATGTAAAAGGAGGGGAGCAGCAGTAAAGCTGGGTAGGAAGCAACCACTAGTTATCCCAGAAAAGATTCAGATTCTTTTTGGTAGAACCCAACCTTGCCTATATAAAAATACACCTCCTCAAAGATCAAGGAAGAAAAACTAAAAACATGCAAACAGGTTGAAAGTGCTTTTGACAACAAATTTCTTGGTATGTATGTGTGTTGAATTCTTTATAATCCTTATTTGTAGTGTACTGGCATTGACTCAAAGAGTTCAAAATAACAGGGCTAAAGTTAAAAACAGATCACAAATGGCATCCATTCCCACCCTAGAAAATAAGAGTACAAAATAGAAATCACTACAAAAACACCAAGCAAATTCCCACCAACCCACAATGCCCATGTTTCTTTCCTGTCACAAGTCCAAACAGTGCACAGCATATCACATTTGTGGTCAGAAACACTCCCTAAAGATACCCTCAAGGAAGGACCCAATCCTAAAAGAAACCAAAGATGCATTCCAAGGAACATAAACTGACCGGAAATGCACTTTAATGGACAGGCCTTCTACTTTAACAATAGGTCTGCACATTAACCTGTATCTATTTCAGGAGCCTGGGCAAAACATGATGCATTTAGCAGCAGCTGTCTTCTCTGGCATGTCAATAGCCATGTCATTTGAGTTATTCATTCTTACAAAGGAGATCATAGTTTACTTTTAGAGTTATAAATAACAATTTGGAAGCCACATATAGTTGGGCTATAAAAGATCACAGTTAGTAAAATTCACTAGGCAAATAAGAATAAAATGAATTGAATTCGCAAATGTGCAATATCCTCTGATACCGAGTCATTCATATAGCATTATAATTCAAAAGAAATTATGAAAAGAAAAGAAGTGAGAATATTATAGATTTTGGCAGAAAGAAATTAAGCACCAGCTAGAAGGTAAAGACTAGAGAACAAACTCGGATCAGGAGCAAACCTCAGCATCTGTGGATATAGATGGAAAAAGAGATCCCTGTCAGTAATTGGATTGGTATTTGCACAAAGTCATTTTAGAGTATGTACATAATTAAATTAAAATGTTATATTACTTTTTTGCAAACTGTTTAATGTTATGAGTGATCATTTCCCAGTTGATGTAAGAGTTGATCTAAGGAAGTGTGTGCTACACCTTTCTGATGATGAAGAGTGCTTTACAGAGAAAGAAAAACACAAGATCTATGCTAAACAGTATATCAATCAGCAGTTGAAGTGTAGAAACATTAATGAATACATTATTAAATATTAGTAAATATTTCAAAGAAGAATGATGAGAAAGGTCTAAAATAAACTTATAACAATTTATCGTATGCATACCAGTGGCACTAGAGACAATATCTATTCAAAAGCATACACTGCTAAGAGAAAATTAGTGCAAAGGGTATCATATATTATTTGGCCAAGGCAATAAGCAAGACCACAATACAATATGATTGCTTGCATACATTAATTATAACAAAGGTAGGTTATGCAGTTTTCTCAAGTCAAAGGAAGTGAAACAACCACTACATGGTTTATGGTCAAGAGTCCTAGGTGTTATACCACACCTCAACCTAAACTATAAACACAATGAAGCAACTTAAATCAAGTTTCCAAAACTTACAGGTTAAGCTGCCTAAAAAAATCCTCTTAAATTGTAGATAACTGTTATTGATCCTGCAAATGCCTGGGAGTTTGGGTGGTGAAAGATTAACAAATAGCTTTAATGGATAACACATACATACCCAATGACAAAGGTAAGAGCCTGAAATGGAAAGGCTATGAAAAGTTTTTTGATGGCATAACATAACTTTCACATACATGTTACTTTGAATCAAAAATTAGAGACTAAAGAGTAAAATAATGCAAGGAAAGAACTTTATTTACAGATCATATATTATGATGGTAGCAATGCAACTGCAGAGGAATACAGTGCCATCAGTCAGAGGCAACACCAGCTGCCTCACTTTAACAAGCTCTGTGATCCGATCCATGCCAGGATCATTAAGGAGGCTCGCCAGTGGTTTCTCATAGTGCAATGGATTTTAGCAATAGAGAAGCACCTCCTACCCTCTGTTTAATCTTCATTTTAGTTTATAAATACAGTATGTCCCTTTATGTTTAAATAATTTACCCAGTATCTGATATACTCAATAACTTAGAATGTGTGGGATACCTAACCACTAACTTATAATAACTTCACATTCTACAGTATGCACAATGTCAAAGACAGACAATGGCCATTTGAAAGATAGAAAAACTTCTGATTTGGCAGTCCCAGTCTCAGTGAGGCATTAAACAGGCGTATTGCTGTTGGTTTAAAGGAGCCCAGTTATTGTTTTTTGACACACTTCTGCTGAATAATTCATTGGCTGATTGTCCACAGTGTTAGTGTGTCAGAGAGAGAATGTGCGGAATTGTTCATAACGATACTCAGTTTTGTTTTAATTGTCTCCTTCACTATGATCTCCAGGGGGTCCAAAGTGTGCCCCATAGCTGAGCCAGCCATTTTAATCATTTTGGTGATTTGGTGGGCCTCTCCTGAGGTGATGTTACCAGCCCAACACACTCTGGCCATCAGAGAGTGATAAAAGATGTGAAGGATGTCACTACCCACATTAAAGGAATGCAGCCTCCTAATAAAAAGCAGTCTGTTCTTCCCTTTCTTATGTAGTTCCTCTGTGTTGTGAGACCAGTTCAATATGTCATTCATGTGGACCTTCAAGTACTTGTAGGAGCACACCACTTCTACATTCAAGTTATAGATAGATAGATAGATAGATAGATAGATAGATAGATAGATAGATAGATAGATAGATAGATAGATAGATAGATAGATAGATAGATAGATAGATAGATAGATACAAATATTAAAGATACTGTTTTAATCACCCTGAAGTGACAGAGCTTGAATTCAAGTGTCGTAACTTTCTTTTAATTTTGGCAAAACTGCTGCGTGAGGCAAATTAAATTATGTTGCCTTTACAAATCCCTTTATTGTATCCCATATACAAGAAGGTTTGATGGCTTTCATTACTTTGAAAGAATGGTTACATTGATTAGAAATCCTTTTTAGAAAATAATTTACAATTAAATGCTTATTGAGGAACGTGTCAAAGAAGCAAGGAACAACTGAGTTTAATAAAATCAATCTTGCAGTCTGGGAATGTTTTAGGAAGCAGCTTTGCATATGACAAATGATGTCACAGAAATTGAGAAATAACAATAAAACATGTTCTTCACAGATGCTTTTAGCAGAAAAGAGAAAAAAGACTTTCTTCTGATTAGAGTTAAATAAAATAATAACAGCCCAACAGGTCCTGATGTCTTATTACATTCCCCAAGCTATTAAGTTTCATTTCACAAAACAGATAAGAATTTGGTGTTACAGCGCAGTCTGAAGTAGTGTAAGTACAGTTATTTACCTTTGTCATTGCAGGCACCTCTTAATGAAAATGATGAGTCATGTTAACTCCTCAGTCAAGAACCTGCATATTAATCTTCCATCTTCTTTTTTTTATATTTTATTGGTTTTAATTAGAAACAGATAACTTTCCATACAGTTAAATTTGTAAACCAAAATTCAATTCCCACTCAAGAGAAAGAGAGCGGAGCCAGAAACCAAAAGCTACTCTATAAAAGGAGCAAAAATGGAAGCTTTTTCTAAATTGTTATTGATTAGATCCTGTTATATTTTATAAAAGTTCTGAACAAATCCCCTAAATGAGAATTTTTTTTTTTTTTTTTCCAATTTCAAATAGTATAGAACATCGGTTACCCACTGACTTAAGAGTAGTGGGGTGGGATTCTTCCAGTTGAGCAAGATAAATCTATTTCATTGTTCTTATGAATTCAGAAATTTTATTGTTTTCACACATTTAATTGCACCACACATTTTTCACTATTCTGTACTTATTAAACTTCTTACTTATTTATTATTTTTTATGTAACCAGAAGCTAAATAACAGTGCTGTCTAACTTAGAAGCCAGCATGGTGGTTATATCTGTTTCCTCACAGCTCCAAGCTAGGCTCAGATCTTCAAATGAATTTTCCCTCCATGATGCTTCCACCTACTTGCTGGTTTTTCCATATACTCAGGCTTTTCTTTCATTCCAAACAAATGTCTGCTTGATTACTTAGTGACTTTAAATTTGTCCGGATAAGAGTGAGTAAGGGTAAACATCACTACAGTGGACTGACATGCCACTTCAAGCTGCTCTCAGTAGTGCTGTGATAGCTTTGGCACCCCCACAACCCTAAACCGAATTAACAAGTTCCAAAATTGGGTTCACATATCTAATCTTTATAATGAACAATTCTTTACAGTGTGAATATTTGTATTCAAAAATATGCTTTAATGAATGACTGCAATTTAGAAAGAAACAAAATAATGTTTAATGGATAATCATCATCATGGCTGGTTTAATGGCCGTGTTCTGGGTTTACTCAGATTAGTCTTTTGCACCCCAAATCTTTATATCCCCCTTTCCATGGTTCCAGGCATCCTTTGAGGTGACAGTCATTCTTTTCATTCATTCAACGCCACTCTCCAACCATATGTTCTTTGAATTCTTCCTGGGCTGCATCCCTTCCAGTTCTTCTAGCTTCACCTCTTCACCTAATCATCTTCTTCCTTTTGCTCCCCATTCATAAAAAATCATCTTAGTCTGTTTTTTTCCCAGCACCACACCTATCATGTCAATACTAAGCCTTTCTTATTACTCAGCATTTTCATCTCAGTTCTTTCCAGCATTGCTTCATGTTCTTCTTTAATTGGCCATGTCTTGGTCCCATAAAGCTTACTACTCATCACACAGCTTTTATGAACTTTACCCTTCAATGCCAAAGAGACTCCCTTAGAAGTTAGAATGAGTACTCATTTATTCTGATTTTTCTATCAAAGTAAAATATAGAGTAGATGTTTTATTTATAAAGAGTTTTACTCAATCCCAAGGTTCCTGCAAATAGTATTAACAAGAGGAAAGGAAAATACAAAACCAACAATAAAGTAATAATAACAAAAATAAAAATCAACATGTCAAAGAATTAGAATATTAGAACATTAGAACAATCTAGACGAGAACAAGCCATTCAGCCAAACAAAGCTTGCCAGTCCTATCCACTTAATTCTTCTAATAAAACATCAAGTCGAGTTTTGTAAGACCCTAAAGTCTTATTGTCTACCACACTTCCTGGTAACTTATTCTAAGTGTCTGTGGTTCTCTGTGTGAATATAAACTTTTTAAAGTTTCCAACTGTGTCCCCATGTTCTTGATGAACTCGTTTTAAAGTAACAGTCTCGATCCACTGTACTAATTCCCCACATAATTTTATACATGTCAATTAGATCTCCTTTTTATTCTTTTGCTCAGACTGAACTTTTAATCTTTCTTCATAATTCATCCCCTGTAGCCCTGGAATCAGCCTAGTCACTCTTCTCTGGACTTTTTGTAGTGTTGCTATGTCCTTTTTGTAGCCTGTAGACCAAACCTGCACACAGTACTCCAGATGAGACCTCACCAGCACATTTTAAAACTCGAGCATAACCTCCTTGGACTTGGACTGTACATTTCATGCTATATAACCTGACATTCTGTTAGCTTTCTTAATGGTTTCTCAACACTGTCTGGCTGTTTATACTGTTAAGTCCGCTATGACTCCTAAATCCTTCTCATAAGATGGAGATTTTTATACCTTTCATTGTGTAATCAAACCTAACATGTTTACTTCCTACATGTAATATTTTACATTTACTTACATTAAATTTCTTCTGCCACAAATCTGCCCAAGCTTGTATGCTATCCAAGCCCTTCTTTAATGATTAAACAGATTCAAGATTATCTGCCAGTCCATCTATCTTGGTATCAATTGCAAACTTAACCAGCTTGTTACTTATACAGTATTCCTGTCCAAATCATTTATACATATTAAAAATAGCAGCGGCCCTAGCACTGACCCCTGTGGTGCACCACTCTTAATATCAGCCAATTCTGATAAGATCCCTTACACCATAACCATCTGCTTCCTGTGTTTGAGCCAATTCTGCACGCATCTGCAAACATCACTCTGAATTCCCACTTCTTTTAGTTTGATGCCCAAACTCTCATGAGACACCTCATCAAATGCTTTCTGAAAGTCAACATAAAGTCAAGACAAACAAGAACATTTATTTATATAGCACATTTTCATACAAAGAATGTAGCTCAATGTGCTTTGCAAGCATTTCAAAGAGAAAGCTACAAGAACAAAAAAACAAATAAAATTAGGTAAAAATAATAATGAATAAGTCACAATGAAAAAAAAATCCATACAATCTTTTAAAAGAGAGTTAGTAGTAACATATGGTAAGTCTCTAAAGATGAATCTGGTGATGAGGTCAGATGGCCGGGAGGACACAAAAAACACAAAAAAACCCTCAGTTTCACAAAAATAACTACCCAGAAAGTACACAAAAAGAAAAAAGCCTATAAATGTTAAGTTAAACAAGTCAAATATTGGTAGAAAAGAAAGGTTTTGAGTTCTTCCTGGAAGCAAGAATGGGAAGGGCTGTCTTGAATGTATTGTATTCTAAAGTTTGGGGGCCATGGCACTAAATGACCTACATCCCTGTGTAGATAGTTTGGTCAGACAGCCCACCAACAGTCAAGTGCCAGAGCACCTGAGTACACATGGAGGACTGTAAGTGTGAAGTAGATAAGTGTCAGTTAGACCAAGTAAAACTTTGTAAGTGGTAAGTTAAAGTTTGTATTGTACACGCAAACAAATCAGTAACCAAAATAACCGATAAAAGCACAGGAGTGACACCCTCTGTATGCTTAGTTTAGGTAAGAGCTCTTGCAGCTGAGTCCTGAATAGACTGTTATCTGTTGAGAGCCTTAGCTTGGAGACCAGTGAACAAAAAATATGTGGAATGTCACATTTTTCAAAGTGCCATGGTGATATGAACAAGACCCATAAAATATAATTAATTATACTGAATTACCAGCGTTATGCAGCTGTGGAAAACGTGCAGGTAAATGTAGAATTGTAAATGAGGCATTAGGGAGCAAAATTCCAAATTTGCAACCCAATAAACTGTTTTTAGTAAGTTTCCCATTTTGCATTTTTAAAATTGCATGGAAAGGGAATTTTAGCATCAATTTTGTGAAACTGTATATGAATGTAAATTTGACTGATTTGCTCATCTCTAGTCACAACTAGTCATGGAAAAACCTTCATGCTAAGGGAAGAGAGGAAGAGTAGCCATTAAGATCAAGGAATAGTGGAAAGAGAATTGAACATTCAGAAAATTATAAAGAGTAATACGGCAAATTTATGAATGATAGCTTTCTAAAAAATCTGCAATGTAAATTATATGAAAAAAGTAAAAATCATAATTTATCTTATACAGTATCTATCTGTAGACAAATGATCCTCTGACCACAGACATGTAGGTGCATTTTGGCTGAACAGTAGAAGCTGAATCTGAGGAAGATTAGCATCCATGGTGTGTTGGAGCAGAAGAGCAGCCTTCGCTCTTTGGTAAGGACTCCAGAGTATGTATATAAGGATTCGGATTGAGTTTCTCTATGATTTCTTCCAACATCAGAACAAATTATTTGAATGATGAAAAAAAAATTAACTCTTATGGATCAGCCTGTGACTGAGAGCTAACTATTTACTAAGTATTGTGGTACATTCAACTTGATATTATTTTGGAGATTTTAGGTGGGTAGGATTGGAGAGCTTATTGGGCCTGTTGACTTCAAAATGCTTCTAATGTTTCAGGAGGGATCTTGATTTACAACATATCTGTATGTGTCAGATATACTTAGAATTCCTTTTTTTTATTTATAACCATTATAGTCTAAAGTATTTAGAATAAGTTGCTAATTGGCTTCATAAGCAGGCCAAAAAAGCTTTGTTTTAATTTAAACTTCTTTCAAAGTGAATTTTAAAATGTATGTCTATGTTATCAGTATGTATCTTTTTGGCACATTTCAGAACCCCAAGCAATAACTCCTAAAGTGTAACAGTGGCCAGCATGTGGTCAGCAGGCTAGTGGGTATCCTGTTTGACTGAGAGGGAAGGTGGGAGCAGAGGGCAACATAGTTTACAGCTTCCTTTCCCTCTGGAACTGATTATCAAAAGAAAGATTTTTTTTTCCCACATACATGCCCCTGGCTTGGGCAGAGGTCAACTGTTGAATCTAATAACTCTTTACAAGGGTTTTATTGCATTACTCAGGCACACAGTGCTGTGGTGCAATATTACACTGATATTAACCCACAGTAAAGTTCAGCAAATCATTGAAATAATTAAGTATTACTTACGCACATGTTAAACAAAGACCACAGCTGATTAACAAACAGGAGAATCCTCTTCATGCACCGAGAATTATGACACACTGAAACAAACACAAGTAATAAAGTTCTAATGTGTCAGGTCCACTTTATGGGAAAATCACATACAAAGAAGTTAAACATTGGGATATAACTGTTACTGGTCAGGCTAGAAGTGAATAGGGGCAAGGCCTCCGAATGGCTAGTGTCACGCACGCGTGCATAGGGAGCCGTATAAAGACCCAACGAGCAACGTAACATATCGTGCCAGGGGACAAAAGCGGGGTACTAACCTTTCTCTTTTTTATTCCTACAGAAAGACAGAAACAACGCCACCGTAACTTTGACCAGGTTCCCTAAACCACGCGCCACCACTTCCTCATTCCATCCCTTCCTCTAGTCCCATCTTGATGACATCATGGCTCCCATACAGCACCTCAGTTTCTTCCCAGCATTCCATTCATCTGTTTCCGGTCCCACCCCATAAATGGTCCCTTCACCAGACCTAAAATGTCTGCTGTTATGATAGGATGTCATATGTCTGACTGTATTCTTTGTTTTGATTTGAAATCTGTACAGTATATGGGGCCAGAAACCCCAAACCTTTTTTGAGAGTTTGCGTATTTATTACGCTTGTAATATCCTATCCAAGGAAGTGGTATGTTTTGAAGGGTCAAGGATTTCAAAGTAGATTTGAAATAGATGACAAGGCCTTTTAAATTGAGAAGTAGGTTAAAAAAGGGAATAGCTCTTGAGACTAAGAAATGAAAATGAAAGATAGAAGTACTGTATGTGACAGCAGCCCTATTTTTGGGCAGGTAACATCACGTAATAAGTATCATGGTGGTGCAGTGACTACTGCTGCTGCTTCACACTTTCAGCAACAGAGGTTGATGCTCTTGCTGCTTCCTGAGCAGCTCTTCTTTTCTCCACCCTAGCAGCCTGCTTCTTCTCTTCTTCTTCCATCTGCATCTTTTCTTGTTAAAACTGATTAAGTCAGTGTTTGTGTTGCAATTACTTAGTATGTTTTCTTTAATTTTCACTTAAGCTGGCACTTAAGTCTTCAATTTGCCTCAAGAATGATTTAAGATATGAAGGGGTAGGAGAAGTGACGGCGAAAGTGGTAGGTGTGAAAACATAAAAACAGTAATAAAAATTATCACCCTGAAAGCGGACAGTAGAGGTCACGTGGTATACTGTATGTGTACCAAATTTCAGGTCAATATGTTAAACAATTTGCGAGCTACAGGTGATTTAAAATCCTGGACAAATTGACAGCCATGGTAGCGTATTATATATAAAGAAATGGTAGCTTGTATATTTTTAGTTCTTGAAAGGAGTAGTAGCTGTCAGGTGCAGGATCAAAGCTATGAGGGTGCCCAGGGGGCCCAGAGCTCCCATTCAGAAGCCTGGCCCACCCAAATTATGGGTCATTATTTTAATAATAATAATACTTCTTTGCATTTATATAGCACTTTTCTCACTACTCAAAGTGCTCAGCAATTGCACGTTAAGGGCCTTGCTCAAGGGCCATACAGCGCAGAGTCTCTTTTGGCATTTACGGGATTGGAACCGGCAACCTTCTGATTGCCAGTGCAGATCCCTAGCCTCAGACTTGATTAATTGATTAGACATTGCAGTCAATGCAAAGTGAATACTAAAAATCCATAGATGAATAATTTTGATATTGTTGGTAAAGACTTGCTATTGGTATTATTATTTTATGCCCACCCATTGTTAATGCATCCTTGTTTGGTAGGTTGCTTTCAATTTTTGCCATACTGAATTCACTTCTAGTGAATTTAAGAAACCTGCCATTAATGGCAAATCGACATAAAATTAACAGATTCTTCATAAAGAAACCTAAGTTGGATGAGGCAAACCCTACCATATATCTCAAGCCTAAGGTACTAGAAAGCAGTGAGTTCAACACCTCACTGACTGCATAAGCATCACAAACGTAATGTGAATATCCAGAAAAGGCAGGTACTTAAACATCGGCATACAAGGTGTCAGGGTTGGATGAAAAAGCTCTCAACCAATGTTGTTATTTAGAAAATCACAGTTTTTCCTTGTGCTGGCATACTAAGTATAATTAGCTGGACTATGGTACAATTAGAAAATGCAGTATTTTGTGAAATGTGTAAACATTTCTTGGCAAACTACATTCGTGAAAGATGGATTCAGTGATTGGAAGCATTTCATTTGAGTCTGTTATAAGCAGTGGGTTCATATACAGTATATAAATACACAAGCAAGACTCGCTACATATAGACAAGTGCAGAGAAAAGCCAAGCAAAATGACACCTTTTATTGGCTAACTAGAAAGATTACAATATGCAAGCTTTCGAGGCAACTCAGGCCCCTTCTTCAGGCAAGATGTAATACAGAAACTGAAGTTTCCTATGTTTATATACACACTCTAGGACAAGAAACAACATTGGTAAATCTTTAAATGAGAGATTTTGTATGTAAAAAATTAATAGATTCATTCAGGCTAGGGTTAATTTAGCAAGAGAGAAAAGAACAATGTATTGTCAAGATCTCTGGATACGATAACTGTCCAACAAAGTCTTTTGAAGTTTGTAATGAGTTTTTCAAAACAATGTGGGTCTGTAGACAGGTTGTCTGTCATTCTGAGAGATGTAAACAATCCTCATATCTGGCCATAAAACTCTTGTCTTTATTCAATCCATGTTGTAAAGTATTACATTTTAGCATGAGTTTAACTTCCCATTCTTTTCTCTCTTGCTGTGTTTTGAAGTTGCCCATAAGCACTGTGACCTTAAAGTCCTTCTCACAGTGTCCATGGCTGTTGAAGTGGGCCGCCACTGGGCAACTTCAAAACACAGCAAGAGAGAAAAGAATGGGAAGTTAAACTCATGCTAAAATTTAATACTTTACAACATGGATTGAATGTAGAGAAAAGCCAAGCAAAATGACACCTTTTATTGGCTAACTAGAAAGATTACAATATGCAAGCTTTCAAGGCAACTCAGGCCCCCTTCTTCAGGCAAGAAGAAGGGGCCTGAGTTGCCTCGAAAGCTTGCATATTGTAATCTTTCTAGTTAGCCAATAAAAGGTGTCATTTTGCTTGGCTTTTCTCTACATTCATAATGGCTAACACGGTACAACACCCTAGTACTACAGACAAGTGCAGAGAAATCAAGGAAAAAGCACAATCAAATTAACTAAACAGAGATACAGTAAATCAACTAAACGGAGATAAAGCAAAAGTATCTTTGGTAGAACGAAATCTAGAGTATATTAAAATGCATGACATCATAATATTCTGTGCCAAACAAGATATCCCATTTTGTGAGCAATGACAAGCTGATGAGGTACTAAGCCATGGAAGTGTTTTTTTGGAATTGTTTAAATAGCTGACTAAGTATATATAATTAAGAATCAACTTGACAACTTGCCAAAAATGCAAAAATAGTAAGCTCTGATATAGAAAATGATTTAATGGAGTCTGCTGCTTCCCCACTTCTACAAAAAAATTCAAAAAGGTTTGCATGCATCTCCTAATACCTATTATGCTATTTTTGCTGATGAATGCGAAGATGTTCCAGAATGAGAGCTTGTGGCTGTGTGTATCCATTCATGGCGGCATTATTAAAGAAAGAGCTATTGGGTTTGTGGATACACATGATATGATGTCTATGGCATTGCAGAGAAAACCCTTGAAGTGTTAGGGCCACTAAATCTGGACTCTTCACTGCGTGTGGCATTTATTTTTAATGGAGCATCAGTAATGTCGCAAAACAAAGGTGGGCATGCATACGCTCCTGAAGGGTACTTGCTATTGTGAATGAGGTGCTGCAATTGTGCCGTTTTTGGAAGCTGTTTCTATTACTTCTTGGAAGTTGTTGTAGCCTGATAGTTATGCCTTGTGTGTCTGTATAATATTTGCATGCATAATATACTGTATATTGAATATCTGTTGCTGTTAATTTCCCTTCTTAAAGTGAATTTAATTAATTTAATCTTTAGATTTTTGCCATTTTATTCGTATTAACTGATAAGTAATGATTCACTATATTTATAACGTGTTTTTAATGATAGTTCTACAAGAGTGATTAACTTTCTTGTACAGAATTTTTTCAAAACCTGGCAGGATCTAATCAATAATATTTTAGAATAAGAAGAAATAATTATTTCCGCATTTCTTTTTCTTCTCCATTTATCTTTTTTTGCTCTATTAAACTCAATAATTTAGGCATGTTTACAAGCCTTAAGTTTTACTCCTTAGGCCATGCTCTCCTTCTCAGGGGTGGGGTTTGATTTGTTTTCAATCCTATTTTTTGTAAAAATTGATCTATATGTACCGAATGATTACAATAAAATTAATAAAAAAAAAAAAAACTTTCCTGTGGTCTAGACTTATGATTTGTCCATCCAATTGTTTTCAGGCCCCCCTCACTTTCCAGCTTCGCCTCTGTTCAGGTGGTAATTTTTTTCCGAATGCGAAGGATGAAAAGAAATCTTTCAGTTTTCTTTGCACACCTAGACTTAGGAAAAGGCTATGCTTGTTCCATTAAAAACTCTTGTGTCTAAATAAAGCACTGAACAGTGTTTATGAGCAAACAACATAACGCCATGGTCTTCTTCTATCAAATAAAGCCTGTAAGAAGACAGGGGAATAGTCTGAAATTACAGAGCAATGCCTGGCAAAATCATTTAGAGTATCCACTAATCAGTTTGAACTAAAGCAAATCCGAGATGTAACTCTAAAATTCTTTATAAAGGTAGGCAAAAGGAAAAAGTGTGTGCGCGCCTCCAGAGGTATAAAAGTTTTAACTTCTTGTAAACACAGGTTTTATGGTCTCAAGTAGGCAAATGCTTTTTGATCTCCTGGCTACTGATATCATATGACACCAGCAGCCTAGCTGCATTAAGCATTTAAGGCTTGTTTAGGTCCCAGGTTAAAATCAGTTGGGATTAACATTTTACAAGATATAAGGGAATAAATCTTAAGACTTGCCTACAAAACCTTTTTTTAACAAGTCCAGTACAGAATGCAAAATTGACCAAGTAAATCACCCCCAAAAAATGATATCCTAAATTACGAAAATGTGCATGGCAAGATAGTGGAGCCTTACAAAAGGTGCTATTTATGCAACTTTAAAAAGTGCTTAGGAATATGCAGAGCTCATTACTGGAAAATAAAATGAATTTTCCGTTGTAAAACCTAATGTTCTATGCGCAGTACTGTTAAATAACAATGTACAAAGGGCAGAGTGCTCTATAGGGTGAGATGTAAGTCCTGGGATACGGTGTTAGACGGCCCCAGGGCCATGAATATGACGCATTGGTCCTGGTACATGTTACTTCACATTATTTGTTTACATACATAGTGTATTTAAAAATATAAATACAACACATGAATTGTATGCTTGTGTACTCTGTAAAGCCCTTTATAAAATACTAGCAAAATTCCCGCGCTTCGCAGCGGAGAAGTAGTGTGTTAAAGAGGTTATGAAAAAAAAAAAAGGAAACATTTTAAAAATAACGTAATATGATTGTCAATGTAATTGTGCTGTCATTGTTATGAGTGTTGCTGTCTTTTATATATACAGTATAATATACACACAAAGACACACATAAACATATATATACATATACATATATATATATACATATCTACATATACACATATCTACATATACATACGTATATACACATATACACATCCACATAAACATATATATACATATACAAATTTACATATCTACATATATATATATATATATAGACATACATCATACATATATACATACATACATTCACATATATATATATATATATATATATACTGTATATAAACATATGTACTTATTGGCTCCTGTATTTAGGATATAGCAGGTTGGATAATGGACGGATGGACATCTGTATGCATAGCCGTATTTGCCCGTTTTCGTTTTTTTTCTTTGTTCAGTAATATTTCAGTAAACCCGGAGCTTGACAGTTCAAATCCTGGTACTGACACCACTGTGTGACCCTGAGGAAGTCACTTCACCTGGCTGTGCTGCAAAAGACCAAAGTAATGTAACAAATTGTACCTCAGATGTTGCAAGTTGCTGGAATAAAGGCATAAGTCAAATAGATAAATATGTATTATACACATAGGAACTATTCATCTGTTTTCAGTTAAGTCATCTGCAGCAAACTTTTATAAATGAGGGTTTCTGATTTTTAGATAGTGCAAACTGTTTCTTCTTCATTGACGTTTTCTCTTGGAGAGCTTTTTTCATTTCATCGAAAATGAAAGCAGCAGCTGCCAAAATATGTAGCTTTCTTATTAATTTTTCAACATTGTGTAAAATAAATGTATAAAGTAACATAAAAGGTTTAAATACTGGTTATCCTTTTACACTAAAATATTACTAAAGAGGTACAAAAAAAGTAAAATGGATATGTTCTTTTTCTTTAAGGAGATTAAATATTACTGAAGAAAGAAAAAAAAAAATTAAACAGCCAAATGGGGCTATGCATACGAACTTAAAAGGTTTAAATAAAACAGAAATATATATTTTATTTTTACTTGCTTAACATGTGGAGGGTGTATCCTGTAGCAAAGCCCTAACTTTTTTCATGAAAGCCCGTTTCAGTAAATAAGTGTTAAAAACAGGTGTAAAGATATTGACAATAAGCTATGCAAACCCAGGAAGACATGGAATCGTTTAAATCAAGTATCATTACATCTTCCTTTCTTAAAGAGAAGTAAGGCAGTACTTATAAGCTTACATATTTATATATAGACATACATATATATATACATATATATCTGAAGCCGTGCAAGCACACTCTTGAGAATGCAACGTATAGTTGTACAGAAGAAAAGCAATCTTGCCTCAAATGAATGGCAACCTTTTGTAGGTGTATGAACTTAATTTAAACTTTAGGTTTACACGGTGCTTTCTTTCCGAAGTACCTGCACTCATGAATATGTATGTATGTGTCAGTCGGTCAAATCCACGCGCTTCGCACCGGCGAAGTACCGCTTTTAAATTTTTATTAAGAAGAAAATAAAACGTTTTTAAATTGAGGGAAAATATACTAATAAGAGTTTGTTAAGGATCTGTTTTTTTGTGAAGCTGCGTTTACTCGAGTGATCACTTCGACTTGACTTGGTGGCCAAGTATAAGCGTTACCTCGTAGGTAACCACCCATACAATCAGATTGTGAATCAGACTACGAATGCCGTGAATGTAATTACACACTCACTGCACTTGCTTACGGTAATTGAATCTCGGACATCAGCGCTAGAGGGGCTTAGCAGCGGTGAAGTATTGCTTTTAAATTTTAATTAAGAACAAAAGAAAATCTCAGAGCTTCGATTCCCGAAAGGGAGTGAAGTGAGTGTCCGGTTAACCACCAGGTAAAGCTTATGGTTGGACAGCAAGTGACGTAACATCAGCCACGGTGCCTTCAGTTGTGAGAAGCAGATCATAGAATGATTGAAAATAGTTTTGCATTTACCTTTTTAGTAAAAGGCGAGCTTTTAAGCCTGAGAAATCACCCTAGTAAATGCACACGTTTAATTGCACATGTATTAATATGTATGGTTACACAGTATTAAAAGACAATGAAGAACGTGATTTACCTTTGTTCCCGCGTTTGATAAAAGGCGAGCTTTTAAGCCTGAGAAATCACCCCGTAAATGCACACGTTTAATTGCACGTGTTAATATGTATGCTTACACTGTATTAAAAGACAGTCAAAAATTAACGTCATTTACCTTCGTTCCCGCGTTTGACTCGTGCTGTAAATCTCTTCCTTGTTTTTAGTTCACATGATCACGTAGGAGGCGTGATGACGCGATACGTGACTCCGCTTCCTCCATTAGAGTATATGGACAAAAAATATGTTCCAGTTATGACCATTACGCGTAGAATTTCGAAATGAAACCTGCCTAACTTTTGTAAGTAAGCTGTAAGGAATGAGCCTGCCAAATTTCAGCCTTCCACCTACACGGGAAGTTCGAGAATTAGTGATGAGTCAGTCAGTCAGTCAGTGAGTCAGTGAGGGCTTTGCCTTTTATTAATATGTATAGATAAATAGATGAAATGACTAAATACTTTCATAGACACTGTGTGCTCTGACCGTCATCCCCTGATGTCATTATGCAGGACACTTTAGCCTCTGTAAATGAAAAAAAAAACTCAATCCAGTTTAATGGTTTATTTTTCAATCAAATAATAATGTGCCTAAAATATCATTAAATGATTGACAAAAAGAAGCTTGCATCATCAGTACTCTGGGATAGCATTGCTTTTTAGATGCATCTGTTAGAAAAATAAAAGGCTATGAGAACTCTGGTGTCTCCAAGGGGCTCAATATAAAGCTAATCAGAAGTCCTTTGGTGCTGAATTGGCAGTTGTAGCCTATCTGGAGTAGTGAGGAATTAAATTTTTGTTCTGTCTTTGGGTCTCAACCGTTAGATTTTTACATACACCTTAGATAAGTTTAATTCATCCTCCAACTACCACATTACAAGAACACCAGCTTTTTTAGGAGTGTTGTAGTATTTCTCTGCATGGCTCTGCTCCACGGGACATTCAGGCACAGTTGCAAGCTACCGGCTCACAGGAGCTCCTAACACAGCTCTTCCTTCTCTGTCAAAAAGGGTAAGTACAATTTGCTATATTTATCTCTCTATTATAAAAAAAAATCCTGGAAGAGAAAGACTAGGGAGATGAGACGTGATCTTCACGTGAAGATCACGGAAGACACTTAAAAGACCCATAAGACGAAAGAGATGGGCCACGGAGCGTCTCGCGGGGACGTAGAACATAAGATTCTTGCAAGACACGCCCTACTTACAACCAATATCAAATAAGACCCCGGGCAGCAAAACACTCAGTCATGTAAAGGATTTGAGCACACACAGATCCAGGGCTCTCAGCACATATAAAGCGTATAAGGACAATACGTTATAAATGAAACGTCGACGACTAAGCGAAGAAGAAAGAGCAGTGTGGAGAAAAGAGACTCAAAAGCACTGGTGAGAAAAAAATGCAAAAAAGAAAAAGAATAATCTAGGTGCAAATTCAGAAAATAAGGAAAGTAATAACCAGTAATAACAAGTGGAATTGAAAAAAACCAGGTCCAATCGAGCTAAGAATTAAAAGACAAAGTATAACTTCATAAAGACGTTCAAAAACGCTGGCGCTATACACGTGCAGAGAAAGTTAAAGAATATGAAAGCAGTGAAATTCGAAAGGCTCAAAAAAATGTATGTGCGATACAAATGCAGAGAAAGTTAAAGAATATGAAAGCAGGAAAATTAGAAAGTATAAAAAAAAGAAAGTAAAGATCGCAGTAGCGCAAACAAACGGAAATTATTACTTGAAAAAAGGGAAAATAATCACCACGGACCAGGTGTCATTGAAAAAAAAGCAGGACAAAGTGAGGTCAGAAATAAAAGACAAAGAGTAGAAAACAAAGTAAAATGTCATAAAGAGGTTAAAAAATAAGGGGGCCAAACACATGCAGAGCAGGTTAGAGATAATGAAAACAGTGGAATTCAAAAGACTCAAAAAAAACATAGGCACGAAACACATGCAGAGCAAGATACAGAATATGAAAGCAGAAAAAAACGAAAGTGTCAAAACAAAGAAAGCAAACATCACATTAGCGCAAACAAAGACAAATTATTACTCGGAGAAATAACGAAAAGGCGTATGGAGATCGAATATATGGACATAGGTGATATGTCAAAAGTATGTAATTATTGTAAGGCTTTGAAGTTTAAGTTAGAGTATTTCAAAAACGGAAGCCCCCTAGTAAACAAAAAAAAACAAGCTATAAATAGTTATGCTGTAACTGTGATGCGACTCACCACAGACCATTATTTCGGTTGTTTCAGTTGTCCTTCTGAAAAGTATCCTCCTAATTGACATGCCAGCCCCTTTCTAAGAAAACAGCAGAATGGATCATGAAAAATCAATAGTTCGTAAAAATCACCTCAGCTTTTAGGAACTCTGAGCAAACTTTGACCTCGTATTTAAAAATGTTCAGCCTAAACGAGTGGTGAATGTGGAGAACTGGGTAAATGGATCACTTGGTATTTATAGGAAGAGCTGTCCACTTCATCAGACAAGAAAAACAAATCACAACACAATTACATCCCAATAGTATCCCATAGATTCTAAGACATTTTTTCCTGGCCTGGTCATAAAGAATAATGACTGTAAACAGACCTTTGCAAGCCTTGATGGACAACTCTATGCACCATTGATCCCGATTTATTACCTCCTTAGCTGAAATTGTAGTACAACTATTAGTTTCCTTTCTCTTCATGCATTCCACTTAGTTTACTGCATAGCCCTCATCAAAGTGCTCAAGAACTCCATTTTTCCAAAAGATAATTCTGGATTGATGATTAAAAGTGGGAGAGAGCCTGTAGTGGATGCCACATAGTCTAGTATCTCTGAAAGAAACTAAGGTGCTAAGGTGTACAAGGCCTAACAAACCATACATAAAAGTAAGACATAGGCTCAGGGTTTGGTAACTCTTGGCAGAAGTGTATCATATGCTAGTAAGGTATAATCTCTGTGTGAGGCCTGAAAAGACTGTCAATGAAGTATAGACAGCCATGGAAGGATCAAAAAGCCCTATACATGAGCACAAATTGTGTTCTTTTTCCAAGTCTAATAAAATAATTCCTTCAGACCTGAAAACAGAGTAAAAGATCACCTCCAGCCCTTGAAATAACAACAATCCTGCAAAGAGTACTGTATGTATTGTAATGGTTTGTTACTTGCTTTTGTTATCAAAGAGGAAAATACCTACTTTTGTTGTCATGTCATGTCTGTCCACCTGTTTGTACTCATGAAACAATGCATCTCCCATTGGTCCAATTTTGTTGAAGCTTCATATGCTTATTTTTTAAAGAAATTTGCCAGGAAAGTTCAATTTTCCTTAAGACAGAGTATCTTGAGTAATACATGCTGGACACATTTTTGATATTTCAAAAACTCCCATTAAAAGTACTGACAAATTTTTGAATTCATTGATCTTAAAACAGAGAAACATTCTGTATGACATAAACTACAGCTGCGGTGGGTTGGCACCCTGCCCAGGATTGTTTCCTGCCTTGTGCCCTGTGTTGGCTGGGATTGGCTCCGGCAGACCCCCGTGACCCTGTGTTCGGATTCAGCGGGTTAGACAATGGATGGATGGATAAACTACAGGTTAGTTTAATGTTTTAAATGTAAATTGAGAGATGTCACGTCAGCTTGCTTATTATTTTCCTCTTTTACTCGTCCAACATCCACTTGCAACAGCAGAGTTCTGTTTGTGGCAGTGGCTTTTGTCTCATGATTCAATGTCAATGTCAATGTCAATTTATTTATATAGCACATTTAAAACAACATAGTAATGCTGTGGCCAAAGTGCTTTACAATAACAGAATAAAAGAAAAACAAAACAATTAACATAAAACATAAATAGAAATAAAATATATGAACATAAAATAAAATACATAATAAATAGAAGTAATGTTATATACATAAAAAGTAGAAGTAATGTTATATAATCACAAAGAGGAAACCATCAGTATACTGAAGGTCACGGATTCGTGTAATTGTGGTGGCAGCGGTTTGTGTGAACCTTTGTCATACCAGGCCAGTTCTTCTCCTGCTTGTAATGATTTTGAGTAAATTACATGGTCTCCATTTTTTTTAATTTGCTATACTTTATTCATCCCTGAGGGGAAATTGCCTTTTTATGACAGTAAAATTAAAAAATCCAAGCCATTTAGCTTATGGAGAAAAGAATAGAAAAAGAAACTTGGCTTGGTGACGTTATGCATATACTGAATATTCAAGTACTCAGTGTAATCAGTATTTACATTACAATAAAAACATCCTCGCTGAAGATTGTAATGATTCAATATTTTTCTGAAAATTTGTTTTATCATGAAATCACCACAATCACCTGCTATCCATTAAAGTTATGCAGCCAACAATTTTTAGTGAGATTTCAACACAGATTTTAACTGTTCATTAGGTACATTTTTCAAAAAATGTAATGTTTAAAAAAAATTGAACTACAATTAGCCTTAAAATGTCTACAAACAACAACAAACAATATTACAAAATATGTAATTTTTACATCACTTGTGCTGGAATCTACTGTCTGTGAAACCTACTTAAGACACTAAGCCTAAATGGGCTGTGTTTTTAACTACATTATATTGTTAAGTGCTATTAAAATGTGTAGTTTTGTACTCAATTAACATACAGAATTGCATTCTATTATCACAGTTATATTTCAGTATGAGTCACTGTTGCAAAAACTTAACAAAAATGTGATATTTGACTCTGAGTCAATTCACTCTTGGTGCTAATATCTCATTGAACTTCATTATTAGAAAGCAAAAGCACTGGCTTGCGTTATATCTGATCCTGACAAAATTCAATTCACTTTTGTATGGTGGAACAGGCCCATGGGCATTTACACATATTAACAGATATAATGCGCTAATCATAAATGGTTAAACATACAAAATATTTTAAATATACAGTAAAATACTGGTAATCCATCCATCCATCCATTTTCCAACCCGCTGAATCCGAACACAGGGTCACGGGGGTCTGCAGGAGCCAATCCCAGCCAACACAGGGCACAAGGCACCCGGGCAGGGTGCCAACCCACCGCAGATACTGGTAATCTCAATGATTAAAATAAAACATATTAAAATGTAGAGTCCATTGTAAACCTCTGGAAGTTCACAGCTATAGATAGATAGATAGATAGATAGATAGATAGATAGATAGATAGATAGATAGATAGATAGATAGATAGATAGATAGATAGATAGATAGATAGATAGATAGATAGATAGATAGATAGATAGATAGATAGATAGATAGATATGAACTCTCCTCAAATAAACAGAAGAATTACAAAAAAAGAAAAAAACTTTAGAGTTGGCTAATAATAAGAGAGCTGTCACAGAGAGGCACTATACAGGCATCTTGCCTGTAGACTTTTGGACTCTCTTTTGCTAAACAGGCTGAAACCACTCCATGTTAGTGTGTCAGCTGAGGATGTATAGCATTGTTCATAATGCCCATCAATTCTGCTTTTATTTTCTACTCCACTATTACCCCCAGCAGATTGAGAGTATGCCCCATATAATAGCCAAAATCACTGTTTTAATGACTGAGGCCAACTGTCTACCTTTCACATTCTACAAGCCAAATCAGAAAAAGTTGGAAATTTACTTTGACTTTTATTTCATTGCAAGCAATATGAACCCAAGAGATTCCATGTTTTGTCTGGTCAACTTCATTTCATTTATTAATATGTATCCATTCCAAAAAAGTTGGGATGGAGGCAAATTAAGGCCAATAAGGAGGTAAAATAATTAAATAATAATGTGATTTCAAACAGGTGATGTCAACAGATTATCGTAATCATGATTTGGCACAAAAGCAGTATCCACAGACGGCTGAGTCTTTGAGGAGCAAAGATGGGTCTAAGGATCCTGAGTTTACTAACAAATGCGCGAGAAAATTATTGGAATGTTTATAAACAATGTTCCTCAAAGAAAGATTGGAAGGGATTTGCATATTTCTCCCTGTACTGTGTATAATATCATTAAACGATTCACAGAAATTTAGTGCGTAAAGGGCAAGGACGCAAGTCTAAGCTGTGTACTCGCGATCACCTAATCCCTCAGACAGCACTGCATCAAGAATCGTCACTCATCAACAGGTGATATAGCCACATGGGCAAGAAATTACTTTGGCAAACCTTTGTCAAGCACTACATTATGGAGTTACATTCACAGATGCCACTTAAAAGAAAGAATCCTTATGTTAACCATATCCAGAAGCAGCTTCAACTTCTCTGGGCTCAAAGGCATCTGGAATGGAATATCATACAGTGGAAACGTTTATTGTGGTGAAATGAATTAGTATTCCAGAGTCTGTCATGGTATGTGGTTGTGTCAGTGCACTCGGCAAAGATCATTTATACTTCTGTTACGGCAGCATTAATGCAGTAAAGTACATTGCTGTCTTCAAGACAACATCTTTTCCAGGGACGTCCATGCATTTTTCAACAAGACAACGCAATGCCCGATTCTGCACACATTGCAAAAGTATGGCTGTGGAAGAAGAAGATCCTGGCTGGCTGGCTGCAGTCCTGACCTGTCCTCAATAGAGAATGTGTTGAGAATTTTATACGCAAGAAAGCAAATCAATGTTGCAACAGTCTATAGCATAGCTTGTTAAACTAATGAGTTGTAGGTTGCTGGCTTTTGACTCACCCCCATTGCATTCAAACGGAAAGGGTCACGTTTGGTTTATGATGGTTCTCTGTGGTCAGAATTACAGTTGGTCTCATCCGCTACGGGAGATGGATGTCTGAGGTTGAACTCTGTTAGTAGCAGTGTTAATTTTTTGATTTTATTTAATAATTCCAAGGTATCCTGTATTTACTCAACCCCGGGGGGTTCAATTACAGTATATACAAGCATATATAAGCATGAGTGGCAGAAAAAAGACTCCAAAAGAGACTGAAATGACAGCTAAAGCTTCATCCAAATCTAAACTGACATCAAGTTCAGGCTCAAGGCCTGCCTGAGAATGACCTGGAACAGATAGGCGAAAGCACAGATTTCCTGGGACTTGACGCTGCTATATCATCCCCATCCAAGAGCGAAAGTGGGAGAGAATGTGCTAGTGATTTGGGCCAGAATGATTCGCCGATTCCAAAAGGCTCAGTGAAAATGAAAATGGCCTTACATTCCGCATTGTCATCTACCCCTCATGAGCCAATAACATTGGCGGCAAATGGGCTTGCTACTTCACCTGCAGAGTTCACTGAAACAATCTGTCCAAGCTTTAGGCAATGATCACCGCAACGGCCACCGCTCAAGACATAAAGGAGCTCAAGAATAATATTAAGAAGGATATAAATGATATAAGGAAAATTGACATAAATGATATAAGAAAAGAAAAAATGGACATATACAAGACAAATGAGAAGCTGTTTCAGTATATTAAAGACCAGGAAACCTGTTTAAGTAATTGCTTTGAGGCAGCTTTTAAAGGTATGCTAGAAAAAATGAAGGAAAAAAATACAGGAAAATGTGTCTAAATTTGAGAATAAATTTAGAACACTTGGCGCTCAGTTTGAAGACATTAAGCAAATGTTCATGACTCATTTTGAAATAGAGGAACAACTGGCATCTACCGCCGACAAGAAAGCAACGGCTGCAAATTCCAAATGCAAAGTGCTTGGAGACAGACTAGCTGCACTGGAAGATGGATGCAGAAGGAATAATATCAGAATTGAAGGTCTCCCTGAAAATCATGAAAGACCAAACCCAGTGAAATTCATAACTGAACTATTCTCTAAAATAATTGGAGAGGATTTCAAATCAGACACGGAGACAGCAGCAGCTTACCACATACATGGATCAAATACCTCAAAGCCTAGGATTTCCATAATGCACTTTGAAAAATTACAGTTTAAACTATATGCAATGTTACTAGAGATTATATTTGAAAATAACCACATTCGTATTTTCCCTTATTTCTCAACCTCAACAGCTGCTAAACATGCCGCATTTTACAGAATTAAACAGCACTTACGGAAAGCTGAGATCAGATACAGCCTCTTGTATCCTGCCAAACTGAAAGTGGACATTCAAGGCAAGTTCTACATTTTTACTTCAATGGAAGAAGCAGAAAAAGAGCTAAGAAAACTGATCTGGGCACTTTTTGAAAGATGATCGTGAGTTGCATTGTGTCCTGGCATGGCAAAGAAAATCTTACCTGCTGTAGGACCCATTCGCAATGAAATTCATTCCGTAGTTTTACATTCCATTTTATTTTAATTACAATTATATGGGTGTATGTACTGTATGTATGTATGTGGATTTTTTTTTCTTTCATAGTGGACTGTTAAACATCATACCCTTGGTTTATTGTATTTGGACATACTATCAAACATTATCTGCTTATCCATGTTCACTGTTTAACATCATTCCCTGGATAAACTTTTCAAAACTGTTTTAAGATTATATTTTATGTTTATAGTATTTGTACTGTACTGTCCATAGATATCTTTATTTTAATCCTCATGCGTCACTGCTGGGGGGCTTGTTTTGTTTTGGACATGCTCTGTCTCTAGGTATGTCTGATTACTGGGACTTTGTGAAGTGTGGTCTAGCCTCACTTGAGGAGGTAAGATGGGGGGGTGGGGAAGAAAGAGTGCCAGCTATTTATCATCTATCATTTTAATCCTTATAATTGTAAGAGCCAATGTAACAATAGGCTTCATAGGCAACAATAGGCTGGGGTCACAATTACCAACACAGATGGAGACAAAATCATCCATCCATTTTCCAACCCGCTGAATCCAAACACAGGGTCACGGGGGTCTGCTGGAGCCAATCCCAGCCAACACAGGGCACAAGGCAGGAACCAATCCTGGGCAGGGTGCCAACCCACCGCAGGACACACACAAACACACCCACACACCAAGCACACACTAGGGCCAATTTAGAATCGCCAATCCACCTAACATGCATGTCTTTGGACTGTGGGAGGAAACCGGAGTGCCCGGAGGAAACCCACACAGACACGGGGAGAACATGCAAACTCCACGCAGGGAGGACCTGGGAAGCGAACCCAGGTCCCCAGGTCTCCCAACTGCGAGGCAGCAGCGCTGCCCACTGTGCTGCTCCGACAAAATCATTGACCATAAAAATATAATGCACACATTTAGAGACTATTATAAGCCCTTATATTCTACTCAGATTAAAGAAGACAAGATATAACCTAACACATTTTTGGATGCATTACACATACCACAACTAGATACTCTCAGTGCAGAAGAATTGAACAAACCTCTTGCACTATCAGAATTACTAGATGCTATGAACTCACTTTAGAGTGAGAAAGCAGCAGGCCCTTATGGTTACCCTGCCGAATTTTATAAACAAATTCTCAATTAAGTTAGCTCCCCTTTTATTAGTGACATTTACAGAAGCTAGAGACAATAAAATTCTACCTCAAACTTTTTGCAAACATTAATTACCATGTTTCCTAAGCAAAATAAGGACTTATTACAATGTGTATCATACAAACCAATCTCACTTCTGAATAACGATGCTAAGACACTCTCCAAAGTACTTGCCAGTAGGATTGAGAAAGTTCTTCCTTTGATAATATCACAAGACCAAATTGGATTTATTAAAGGCAGTCACTTAGCTTCCAATCTTTGTTGCCTGTTTAATGTAATATATTCACCCATAAAGTCTAACACCCCGGAAATATTATTATCACTGGATGCAGAAAAAACATCTGATATGATTGAATGGAACTACCTTTTCACCACATTGAAAAAATTAGGGTTTGGCCCGAACATTTGTGCATGAATGAAACTGCTGTATACCAGTCCAGAAGCTTCAGTTTGTATTAACAACATTAATTCAGACTACTTCAAACTAGACTGTGGTACTAGACCAGGATACCTCTTGTCACCACTGCTTTTTGCAGAGCCATTGGCAGTTTACTGTCAAAATCGCTTATGAGATAAACGGGATTATCAGAGAAGCACCGGAACAGAAAATTTCACTATATGCAGATGATATGGTACTATATATATCAAATCCACAAAATACTGTGCCTGCAGTCGTAACAGCACTAACAGAATTTCAAAAGATTTCTCGTCTCAGAATTAATTTGAATAAAAGTATGCTCTTTCCAGTGAACTCTTAAGCACACAATATTAGATTGGACACCTTCCCTTTTATCATCGCAGATCAGTTTAAATACCTAGGGGTAAACATCACAAGTAAACATAAAGATCTTTATCAACAAAATGTTGCTGTCGGCTTG
The DNA here is from genome assembly GCF_900747795.2 of Erpetoichthys calabaricus. NCBI lineage: Eukaryota > Metazoa > Chordata > Cladistia > Polypteriformes > Polypteridae > Erpetoichthys > Erpetoichthys calabaricus. The sequence continues at coordinate 65,609,422 of NC_041400.2, read as the reverse complement.
GAATAACTTAAGCAAGACTTGCATAGATGGCCCACCATTCATCTTACTTTAGCTGGAAGAATTAACATTGTCAAGATGAATATCCTTCCTAAGCTTCTTTTTCTATTTCAAAGCATTCCAATATACATCAACAAATCATTTTTAAGAAGTTTGCATCCAAAGGGCGACCCTACAAAGACCTAAGGCAGAAGGTGGCATGGCTCTACCTAACTTTCAGGTTTATTACTGGGTGGCAAATATACAAGCTATAAAAACCTGGAGATTGACACAAACGAATGAACATACACAGGCCTGGTACACAATAGAAATAAAATCATGCAGCACTTCATTATATTCCTTGCTTTGTACCTCAGTAAATACAAGTTATCGCCAATATACTAACAACCCAATTGTGTTTCATTCACTCAGAATATGGAACCAATGCAGGAAGTACTTTAAGATAGCGAAGCTTTTATCTGTGGCAACTCTGCATGATAACCACCTTTTTCCACCCTGTCAAACGTACACAGCTTTTAATGTCTGGAACACATTCGGGATTAAATCACTTAGAGATCTGTACATAGACAACGTCTTCGAATCCTATGAATAATTACACTCCAAATTTAACTTTTCAGCAACACATTTCTTTCACTACCTCCAAATTAGAAACTTTGATAAGCAAAAGCTGCCCAATTTTCCAGACCTCCCACCATCTTGAGGACTCAGGCAGCATTTCTGTAATACATAAAACATTTTAAAGTCCCTCCCTTCCAGATCCAAGTGTACAGTGGGAAAAGGATCTGTTACTCAACATCTCAGAAAAGGAATGGAAGGCAGCAATGCACAGAATTCACTCTAGCTCCATATGAGAAAACCATACAATTATTCAACTTAAAATCATTTATTGTGCACATCTGTCTTGTTTAAAATTGTCCAAAATGTTTCCAGGGCAAGATCCAATCTGCGAACGTTGCAATCAAGTTCTAGTGTCATTGGGTCATATGTTTTGGGGGTGCACCGAGTTAACATAATTTTGGACCAAAATCTTGAAATGCCTTAATTAAAATACATCTCTCCTAATCCACTAACAGCTGTGGTTGGTGTACCTCCAGATGGGCTTAAAGTAGAGAAGGACAAACAAACTGTAATTGCCTTTTATTTCACTATTGAAACGTAGACTTATTTTGCTCAACTGGAAGAATCCTAACTCACCTATTGTAAGTCAGTGGGTAACCGATGTTATATACTACTTAAAATTGGAAAAAATTAAATACTCACTTAGAGGATCTATGCAAAACTTTTTAAAAACCTGGCAGGATCTAATCAATAACATTTTAGAATAAGCATTCGCTTCTTAGAAGAAGCAGATTCTCTTCCCCTTTTTATTCTATTTATTTACTTATTTATTTTTTCTACTATTAAAGTTTCACTGTGTTGGCCTAGCTCTCTTTCGCATGGGTGGGAGTTGACTTGACTTGAATCTAGCCTTGTAAAATTTGACTTTCTTGTAAGTAATTTTGTTTGATTTTAATAAATTAAATAAAATGTTAAAAAAAAGAATGACATTTGCTGAATCTACAAGGGAGAACCTCCTGGGATGAGTGACATGGGCAATTCTTCAGATCTGACATTCATCATGGAAGGCACTAAGAAGGGCAAGATTGGGATATGAGAAAAAAATGTAAGAAACATTGCTCTATAATAATACAATCTCTGTCTAACCACATTTTAAGTAAACATTTAAATTACATTTTCATACTTGGGAGATAAATACAGGTTTAATTTTAGTTGTAGTGCATTCGAGCAAATAAAGGAATGCTAAAATTATGCTTATCAATTAATATTTTACTTGACATATTTAACTCTACAGATCTAATTCATGGGATTAATAATTATTATAGACTGTTGGGTCATGTCCTTAAGTGGATTTCATCTTATTTAAATAATTGTTATCACTATGTGTAACATTTAGTCTCAACTCATATATGAACTTTAAAAAACACAATCTGATTTTCTCAGTATGTTACCATTTGGAGAGATTAGATGCAAAATCATAAATAGACGTTATGAGAAAAATATCAACTATTGTTAAATATGAACTCCACTTTGTAACACTTGCCAAAGAGAATTTCAAGGTCTGAATCTGTGATAAACAATACAGGGACTTAAATTTTATCCAGATAACAATAAGTGAAGGGCAGGAACAATCCCTAAAAGGAGACACCAGTCTATTTCAGGGCATACCCTTTCTAACTTTTACCAGGACGATATCATCCTTCAAGTCAACAAAACAACATGTTTTTTAAATTGTGGACAGAAATGTGGCATATTTACTGTAGTTCAACAAGTTTTGGAGACCTAGAAGAATCCTTTTTTTCCCTTTTTTTTATATTTTCAAGTGCAAAGTATTTGAGCCTTAGAAAGCCACTACTACCAGTAAGTTAGGAAGTTCTCATGCTGGCATTACATGTTGGCGGGTACGGTGTAAGTATAAGCAGGGTCATCCTTATCACTATACCCAGACCTCATTCATATCTAGGAGGTTCTATTCTAAAGTTTCTCCAATTTATCCAAATAGCAGAAATCTGCTGCATTTGCTTAATGGATTCCTTAACAATTTTAGCAATCTGCTGCCAATGGGTACCTATATATATACTGTACATGGCAGCCTTATGATTTTATTAGGTGACTTCAGTATTAAGTATTTCACTTTATTTTTATAATTTACTGATGATAGATGACTGGATGCATAATAATATTAAAATATGAAATTGGTAAAACCCGGCATCCCTGGGTCTTTGAATATTGACCCATCTTTCCTTTTGAGCTTTCAAAGATAGGGATCATAATAACATTTTATTTAGACTTCTGCATAAAGATATAGATATTTTAGAGAAAAAAGTTTGATAGGCCTAGTTCATTCAAAACTAAAAAAAATTAAAAGAAACCTGATGCTAATATCAGAAGTATAACGCAAAGCGTTTGTAAATGCCTTTGTTTAGGATATGGGCCTGTCTGTTTGCATTGTTTTAGGTAACTTTCGGAAATCAGCAATCATATCTCTCTTTTTTGCCATTCTTTCTCTCAACTGGGTGTTCGCTTATAAACAATCAAAATAAGAATCTTCATTGTTGTGTAATATATACTGTATATAATATGAGGAATTTTGCAACCAAGTTTCTCCCAGATGTGCGTATTTCAAAATCACCAGGGAGAGTTTTAGTATAGCAACGCAAACAAGTCCATGCCAAAGCAGAAGACGCAGTTGTGTTAATACTGAAGAAGCAACAAATCAGTCATTGCATTTCTTTCGTCTATACTGTAAGCCTGGAGACTGTGGAATCTTTGTAGCTATAAAACTGGATAACTTAGAAGGAGATGAGCATTTTCAGACAATTTTATTATGTTTACATAGATATGAGGTGTCTGGTAATACCGAACTAATAACTGATAGTTGTGATGCTAATAACTATTTCAGAAACCTTTAAACAACTCAAATAGTTACTTTGAAGAACAATTACCCTTTTAAAAGGAGAGAGTAAGAAATGGAACAAGAACATGTTCTGTTTACAATTCGAACACAGACTTTCCAGTTTTCTTCTTGTAAATACCTATACAGTAATCCCTCCTCCATCGTGGGGGTTGTGTTCCAGAGCCACCCACGAAATAAGAAAATCCGCGAAGTAGAAACCATATGTTTATATGGTTATTTTTATATTGTCATGCTTGGGTCACAGATTTGCGCAGAAACACAGGAGGTTGTACAGAGACAGGAACGTTGTTCAAACACTGCAAACAAACATTTGTCTCTTTTTCAAAAGTTTAAACTGTGCTCCATGACAAGACAGAGATGACAGTTCTGTCTCACAATTAAAAGAATGCAAACATATCTTCCTTTTCAAAGGAGTGCGTGTCAGGAGCACAGAATGTCACATAGATAGAGAAAACAATCTCTGGCAAACAAATCAATAGGGCTGTTTGGCTTAAGTATGCGAAGCACCGCGGCACAAAGCTGTTGAAGGCGGCAGCTCACACCCCCTCCGTCAGGAGCAGACAAAGAGAGAGAGAGAGAGAGAGACAGAGTTTGTTTTTCAAACAAAAATCAATACGTGCCCTTCGAGCTTTTAAGTATGCGAAGCACCGTGCAGCTGCACAAAAGATAGCAACGTGAAGATAATCTTTCAGCATTTTTAGACAAGCGTCCGTATCGTCTAGGTGTGCGAACAGCCCCCCTGCTCAATCCCCCTACGTCAGGATCACAGAAAGTCAGCACAAGAGAAAGAGAAAAGTAAGCTGGGTAGCTTCTCAGCCATCTGCCAATAGCGTCCCTTGTATGAAATCAACTGGGCAAACCAACTGAGGAACCATGTACCAGAAATTAAAAGACCCATTGTCCGTAGAAACCCGCGAAGCAGCGAAAAATCCGCGATATATATTTAAATATGCTTACATATAAAATCTGCGATGGAGTGAAGCCGCGAAAGGCGAAGCGCGATATAGCGAGGGATTACTGTACTGCAATTCAAGCATAGCTGTGTTTGAAAATGTTAGGAATTTCCTACTACAAAAGTAGAGCACAGAAAGGGAAAAAAAATAAACCTGATACAGCCTGGCATGTTCAAAATATTACATTATTCAAATATGACTTCCTAATACTGGAATGTAACTTGTAAAAGATGAATCAATTGAAATGACACATAAAACATACTTACTTGTTTGGTTTCTAGCTAATATGTGTACAGTATATTATTATTATTGTGTTGTATAAGTTCACTAGATGAACAATTAATCATCCCTGGCTAAATCTTATTCAATACGGTGTACCTGCTCCATGCAACCAAAGAACAGCTGCAATTCTGTCAGACATGGATGCCACCAGTTTGATGATGTAGGTGACATCAATTTTAATCCACTCTTCTAGCACCTAATACTGCTGTTTGGCCAGATTAGCCAGATGGCTCCACTGGCATTTCACTCATGGCTCCAAATAGTTCTACAGGTTTTCTATGTTTTAGAATGTTCATCATGCCACTCACAAACACTTAAAGCCCTGTGCATGAAACAGTTGTCATCTTCAAAGGCTGGGGTAGTCATTCTGTTTTCACTCTGGGGATGAAACACAGAAAGTATCACATAGTCATCCAGAAACCCAGTGAAGCTTTTCTAGACCAGGTGTGTCTTCAGCTGAACCAAAAAACCCATTTCCTCATAAATGAAACCTCCCCAGAACATTAGAGAGTTGCTTCATGCTTGAGAAGCACTTTCCACAGTCTTCATGGAAGGCTTCATGTGATTTACTATGTACCTATCACCTTGAATCTTTCAAATACAAATAGAAATGTGATTCATCAGACAAGAAAGCATGTTTCCAACTATCAATAGCTCTATTTTTGTGGCTCCATGAGTCCTATGTTTGTGGCTTCACTGTAACTGTGCAGCTTTGTGAATAGCTGTTAGTAAGGGCCTCTTCCACAATACTCTGCTTCAGGTATCAATGGAATTCAGTTCCCTTCTGAGTGTTCATTCAGAAATTGCTTGTTTTGGGCATGCACTGACTGGCTGTAGTAATTCTTGCCTGGTGACAAAGCAGTTTGCTATCATAATGCACAACACACATCGATGGTCCGCATCTGTGAACACCATATTTCAACCACAGTTCTGGCAACGATTAACAGTTGACTATGATGTATGCCACTGCTGGAAGACCCTTTGGACAATACACCTTGACACACCTGCAAAGTCAGCAACTTCCTGTACACTATATCTTTTGGGTACAGCTAACCACAATAACTACTTTTTGCCAATCATTCACATATGTTGTGCAAGCAATTTTTCATGGAGAGAACCAAACACATGTGGCACACTGCTACTCCTCATCACACTATGAACCCAGTTAGGAGACCCGGGTTCACTTCCTGGGTGCTCCTTGCGTGGAGTTTGCATGTTTTCCCCATGTCTGCGTGGGTTTCCTCTGGGTACTCTGGTTTCCTCCTACAGTCCAAAGACACGCAGGTTTGGTGCATTGGCGATTCTAAATTGTCCCTGGTGTGTGTGTGTGTGTGTGTGTGCCCTGTGGTGGGCTGGCGCCCTGTCTGGGGTTTGTTTCCTGCCTTGCGCCCTGTGTTGACTGGGATTGGCTCCAGCAGACCCCCGTGACCCTGTAGTTTGGATAATGGATGGATGGATATATACAGTGCATCCGGAAAGTATTCACAGCACATCACTTTTTCCACATTTTGTTATGTTACAGCCTTATTCCAAAATGGATTAAATTCATTTTTTTCCTCAGAATTCTACATACAACACCCCATAATGACAACGTGAAAAAAGTTTACTTGAGGTTTTTACAAATTTATTAAAAATAAAACAAACTGAGAAATCACATGTACATAAGTATTCACAGCCTTTGCTCAATACTTTGTCGATGCACCTTTGGCAGCAATTACAGCCTCAAGTCTTTTTGAATATGATGCCACAAGCTTGGCACACCTATCCTTGGCCAGTTTCGCCCATTCCTCTTTGCAGCACCTCTCAAGCTCCATCAGGTTGGATGGGAAGCGTCGGTATACAGCCATTTGAAGATCTCTCCAGAGATGTTCAATTGGATTCAAGTCTGGGCTCTGGATGGGCCACTCAAGGACATTCACAGAGTTGTCCTGAAGCCACTCCTTTGATATCTTGGCTGTGTGCTTAGGGTTGTTGTCCTGCTGAAAGATGAACCGTCGCCCCAGTCTGAGGTCAAGAGCGCTCTGGAGCATGTTTTCATCCAGGATGTCTCGGTACATTGCTGCAGTCATCTTTCCCTTTATCCTGACTAGTCTCCCAGTTCCTGCCACTGAAAAACATCCCCACAGCATGATGCTGCCACCACCATGCTTCACTGTAGGGATGGTATTGGCCTGGTGATGAGTGGTGCCTGGTTTTCTCCAAACATGACGCCTAGTTCAATTTTTGTCTCATCAGACCAGAGAATTTTCTTTCTCATGGTCTGAGAGTCCTTCAGGTGCCTTTTGGCAAACTCCAGGCGGGCTGCCATGTGCCTTTTACTAAGGAGTGGCTTCCGTTTGGCCACTCTACCATACAGGCCTGATTGGTGGATTGCTGCAGAGATGGTTGTCCTTCTGGAAGGTTCTCCTCTCTCCACAGGGGACCTCTGGAGCACTGACAGAGTGACCATTTGGTTATTGGTCACCTCCCTGACTAAGGCCCTTCTCCCCCGATCACTCAGTTTAGATGGCCGGCCAGCTCTAGGAAGGTGGTGGTTTCGAACTTCTTCCACTTACAGATGATGGAGGCCACTGTGCTCATTGGGACCTTCAAAGCAGCAGAATTTTTTTGTAACCTTCCCCAGATTTGTGCCTCCGAGACAATCCTGTCTCGGAGGTCTACAGACAATTCCTTTGACTTCATGCTTGGGTTGTGCTCTGACATGAACTGTCAACTGTGGGACCTTATATAGACAGGTGTGGGCCTTTCCAAATCATGTCCAATCAACTGAATTTACCACAGGTGGACTCCAATTAAGCTGCAGAAACATCTCAAGTATGATCAGGGGAAACAGGACGCACCTGTGCTCAATTTTGAGCTTCATGGCAAAGGCTGTGAATACTTATGTACATGTGCTTTCTTAATTTTTTTATTTTTAATAAATTTGCAAAAATCTCAAGTAAACTTTTTTCACGTTGTCATTATGGGGTGTTGTGTGTAGAATTCTGAGGAAAAAAATGAATTTAATCCATTTTGGAATAAGGCTGTAACATAACAAAATGTGGAAAAGTGATGCGTTGCCGAATGCACTGTATATATATATGTGTGGTGTATATATATATATATATATATATATAGTATATATATATATATATATATATATATATATATATATATATACACATATTATGGGGTGCCAAACAGGCAATTACAATGATTTTCGGAATATATAAAGTCAAAACTTGAATATATAAAGTCAGCGTCAGAATATATAAAGTCATTCCTGAATATATAAAGTCAGTATTGGAATATATAAAGTCATTCCTGATTATATAAAGTCAGCGTCGGAATATATAAAGTCATTCCTTAATATATAAATTTAAAGTCAGATTATATTGATATTGATTGAAACGACTCAGGCACATTTTTAGTAAACTCAATGAGTTCCTAATACAACGTAATGAAATACAGTAAGTTAACAAAAACTTCTTCAGAAAAATATAAAAAAAAAACACTGTTCAGTTAATGTATTCAAAATGATGTATGTGCCTGGCATTTTGAACACTATATTAATATATTCTTTTTGTATGGGCACATTTTTGGACAAACCTCACAAGCCCAATCGACTCTGAGCGGCTTCTGTCGAAGTTTACCTTTCACTAGTACGAGTGAAATGACAGGCACGGAAATTAGAGAATATTTGATGGAACTAGACCATTTTATTTGTGAATTGTCATTGTAATTTTATATATTCAGGAATGATGTTATATATTCCAACGCTGACTTCATATATTCAAAAATGACTTTATATATTCTGACACTGACTTTATATAATCAGGCTTTGACATTATATATAATCAGGAATTACTTTATATATTCTGACGCTGACTTTATATATTCAAGTTTTGACTTTATATATTCCGACGCTGACTTTATATATTCAGGAATGACTATATATATTCGGGAAGGACTTTATATATTCAGGAATGACTTTATATATTCGGGAAGGACTTTATATATTCAGGAATGACTTTATATATTCCGACTCTGACTTTATATATTCAGGAATAACTTTATATATTCCACCGCTGACTTTATATAATCAGGCTTTGGTGTTATATATTCAGAACACTGACTTTATATATTCCGAAAATCACTATATTTGCCTGTTTGGCACCCCATAATATATATATATATATATATATATATATATATATATATATATATATATATATATATATATATATGTATATATATATATATATCTATTATAAAAAAAATCCTGTGGGAGGGAATGTCTATGAGACGATGCGTGATCTTCACGTTAAGATTACGGAAGACAAATTAAAGATCCGCAAGACGAAAGATCGTGAGGATATAGAACATGAGATTCTTGCAAGACACGCCCTACTTACAAGCAATATCAGAGCATGGCCAGCAAAAAAAATCAGTAGTGTAAAGGGAAGCAGCACACACAGATACAGGTGTCTCAGTGCATATAAAGCATATAAAGGACAATCTATACTAATAAAAGGCAAAGTCCTCACTGACTCACTCACTCACTCACTCACTCACTCACTCACTCACTCACTCACTCACTCACTCACTCACTCACTCACTCACTCACTCACTCACTCACTGACTGACTGACTCACTCATCACTAATTCTCCCAACTTCCCGTGTAGGTGGAAGGCTGAAATTTGGCAGGCTCATTCCTTACAGCTTACTTACAAAAGTTAGGCAGGTTTCATTTCGAAATTCAAAGCGTAATGGTCATAACTGGAACATATTTTTTGTCCATACACTGTAATGGAGGAGGCGGAGTCACGTATCGCGTCATCACGCCTCCTACGTAATCACGTGAACTAAAAACAAGGAAGAGATTTACAGCACGAGTCGCACGCGGGAACAAAGGTAAATGACGTTAATTTTTGACTGTCTTTTAATACTGTGTAAGCATACATATTAACACATGTGCAATTAAACGTGTGCATTTACGGGGTGATTTCTCAGGCTTAAAAGCTCACCTTTTATCAAACGCGGGAACAAAGGTAACTGACGTTGTTCACTGTCTTTTAATACTGTGTAACCATACATATTAACACATGTCCAATTAAACGTGTGCAGTTACGGGTTGATTTCTCAGGCTTAAAAGCTCGCCTTTTACTAAAAAGGTAAATGCAAAACTATTTTCAATCAGTTTATTGAAACGCTCCCGTTAAGGATTGCAATAACATATTCGCGAGATAAAAGAACGAAGTAGGGGGAAATGGAGGAACAGCCGCAAACAGCGAAGAGCAAAAAATTAATTAAACAATTGAGAACGGACCGAGTTAAGCATACAAGCATGTTCATAAGGGAAACAAAGCACGGTGTAAAACGTAAGTTTAAATTAAGTTTATAGAAACGCTCCCGCTGCGGATTGCAATAACATATTCGCGAGATAAAAGTTTAATGAGAAGACACGAGGTATAAACGAACCACACGCCGTGGCGCAAACGTTAGGGGCAACAGTTTCAACCATCTATGATCTGCTTCTCGCAATTGAAAGACGGCACATGGCGGATGTTAGCCGACTTGCTGACCGCAACGTTAGGGGCTTCAACTATGGCGCTGACGCCACATCTCAGTGCCAACACTTTGCAGACTCTACTTAAAAGACACGCCCTCCTCACTGGACAGTTAAAAACACCAATCAAACTAACGATGACATCAAGTATTACCCAATCAAAAGTAGGAAAGGAGGCATCTTCATAAAATGCATGTGGGATGATTTGCATGAGACGCTGCTTTAAAAAAAAAATGATAAAAAAAATACGGGATAAATCCCGTCCAGTATTGATTCAAAACAGGACGCGCAATTTCATTCTCAAACGCGGCACGATTCCGTATTTTAAAGGACGGGTGGCAACCATACAGTGCCAGGTAACCACCCATACAATCAGATTGTGATTCAGACTAGGAATGCAATGAATGTAATTACCCCGATCTACATAGAAGGCGAAAGTCTTGCAACATTCAAAGATGATGGTTTGGGATAAGTACACCATACAACATAAAAGAGCTTATGAAGCCTTGCACCGAAAAAAGCAAGATCTCAGAGATCGTAAAAAAAAAATAGGAGGTAATGTCGTTTTACTCGCTGTAGATTTTAGTCAAACATTACCAGTTATTCCACGAGGGAGACCAGCAGATGAACTCAACGCGTGTTTAAAATCCATGCTTCTCCCACGCTCGGTTATATGTCGCGTGTTCTCCGGTAGGTGCACCAAAAAATGTATACATTTAAGCATGTAATGGGCAAACAAAAAATGAGGTATACCCGAAGGCACTGCAGTAGTACTTAATGTAACTTTACTTCTTAAATGTTAATGTTTTACTGTTTAATAATTTATACGCTTCTTATATGTTGTTCAAATTCTTTTATCAAAATACCACTGACAGCGCAATGCACGATAACATGGAGTGAATACACCATACGCATCCGCCCATGGCTGCCCTGCTGTGCGCAGATAGGAGTTGATTCTACAATAAAATAAAATAAAGATAAAAAGAGTAAAACAATCATCACCCATAAACCGTGTGTGTGTGTATATATGTGTATATATATATGTTGATATGTGGATGTGTATATGTATATATATATATATATATATATATATATATATATGTAGATATGTATATATATGTGTATATGTATATGTATATATATGTTTATATGTGTGTGTGTGTATTTTATATATATAAAACACAGCAACACTCATAACAATGACAACACAATTACATTGACAATCATGTTACGTTATTTTTAAAATGTTTCCTTTTTTTTTCATAACCTCTTTAACACACTACTTCTCCGCTGCGAAGCGCGGGTATTTTGCTAGTACGTTATAAATGAAACGTCGACGATTAAAAGATCGCATTAGCGCAAACAAAAGGAAATTAGTCATCAGGACCAGGTGTAATTGAAAAAATAGCAGGAAAAAGCGAGGTCAGAAATAAAAGGCAAAGTGCAGAATACAAAGTATTTTTTGTATTCGCATCATTCAATGCACAAAACATAGTTTTACACAATAATGGAACATACACTTTGAGAATCTGTGGTCCTGCAACAGTTAAAGCAGCGACAAGTTTAATTTCAAAGAAAACACAATTCAGTCAGGTGTATATTTATGATCACGGAGAAGTGAGCACAACACGAGCAGCAGAGACACGAAGTGGCAAAAAGGAGAGCAGCTGTACAGACTTTAAAATGATCGAAGGGCAGCGCGACGGCAGCTAACCCCCCCCCCCCCCCCCCCCCCCCCCCACAACGCGAGCAACGTAATACGTCCTGCAAGAAAGAGATGTAACCACACACGGGGCCGGAAATAAAGGACAAGTATTGTTTTTACAAAAGTTTTTAAAGTAAAAGTGAAAATAATGCATATGCAACAATTCCCATGAAAATAACAATCTCTTTAAATTGTATACCCAGGAAAACAAACACGGGGTGGGCAAGTGAAGTGAGCAGGGGGCAGAGCCCCCTAGTATATATATATATATATATATATATATATATATATATATATATATATATATTGGAAGACAGGGAGCCATAATAATAATAGACACAACTGACACGCGCATAGTCATGGGTTCAAATAAAGGATACTTATTCTCCACAACCCAATTATCATAATCAACAATGATTTCTCTCCCATCTTTTTTCTTCTTCTTTTTCATCTCCTCTTCATTCCACAAGTGCTCTTTGCCTACAGACTCTGACTTCCTGATGTGAGGCAGCGGAATTCTTTTAAGCCAGACCTAGGAATGCTTCCAGTGTCAGGCCATATCTTCCCAGAAGCACTTCTTGCCCATAGGAAAGTCGTCCCTTACAGTGCCCTCTCTTTTCATCCAGGCACCCCAACAGGGTTGCATTTCTGGACTCCAAGTCCCAAACGCCGCTGCTGGTGTTCTGACTGGGTTGCTACATGAGGACCACCGGAAAGTATTGGGGATGGAACTGCTTCTGACTCTCGGCTCCTGCTGATCCATCCATTATTATATACTGGCCGGGCACAAAGTTATTTTGCTGTCTCACCTGCCAGTACATCTGTCCTTCCGCTCTGTCCTCCTGTCTAAGTAAGAAACCCTCCTCCTTCCCTGCTGGGATGTCTTTTCTCCTCCTACTATATATATACAATATACAGTAAATAGTAACACATGTGATTTCAGGGGGAAGAGTCTGGGAGCTATCAGATTTTTTTTTCTTCTTTCAAGTAAACAGGGTGGCCTGTTTGGTACCCCAACCTTCTGTTGAGCTCTGTCCTTCCCTTGATCAACTATATATAAATATACATATATTATATGTTATATAATAACTGCCAAATAATAAACACTAATTCAGTTGTACACAACTTTGCTTCCCCTTGTGGGGATTGAACCCAAATTGCGGATGGCACCGAATGAGAGTCAGTGGCTTTCAAGGCCCACAATGAAGCCTGTATCTAGATTTTGAACTTCATTAAGTTAATTACAAATATCATATTCTGTAATATACTGAGCACGATAATGTCTCAGTTTCAACATATTGCCACAAAAAATTTAAAATATGGAGCAGTAGAGGTTTTTGAATGAGTCTTTGTCAGAGTTGACCTTGTTATCAGTGATGCTTCAGAAATGGCATTTTATTTTGCCTGAGGTAAACTATATAAGATCTAATTTCAGGACTATGGAGATTCTGTTTTATGAATTGACAAAATTAAGACTCCTCTAGAGATCATCTCTCAAACAAATAATCAGATGCCAGTTTCATAAGAACCTTCATTAATATCTTGTGTGGCCTTTCGGCTGAGAGGGCTCCAGAGATTGAAGCCTAGGAGACGTCTGTTCTTGATTAGGCCACATTAGAAAAGAGGTAAAATTCTTACAAAATATAATGTTAGAATCAGTCAGTACAATAATTGCAAGTTTTCAGTAGCTGAAGAAAATCAAAAGAATATGATTAGACTGAAGTAATAGTGATGGATATCAGAGGGACATTCTAAGCATGCAGTGTAAGCGTGACTGTAGATTAATGAACACCCTAAAATGCAAGCTACAAGTTTATGATTTGGGCATTCTGTATGGTAAAACGGTAAAACTTACTAGCTTGATAGATGTTTCATAAATCTGGAAAGGTGGTATTGAATGGGCAAAAGCCAAAGATCATTCATCAGGTTGCTTGTATTACTGGGCCTTCTGATGCTTGGGGTCATTAAAGCCACTTTAGAAAAATTAACAGACTTATTCTTGGCTATTCTTATTTACTGGTATTCTCTGAAATGTAAAAAATACAATGCAATCTCTTGTTATACATATTTTCTTGTGATTGTTCTGTTATAATACTTATTGTGAAAGGGTAACAAGGATAAAGCCAACCCTGAAATAACACATACCAGGAGACCAAAATAAAAGAGAAAAAAAGAGAGAGATAGAGAGGTAGCCTGGAGGACAAAATGGAGTGCTCACCCTCTACACCAAAGTGCACACGATCTTCTGCTCAGTAATTTGCCCCTCAGTGTCACAAACCTTGAAGCTGTGTCTAACTTGTCCAGTGAAGAACAAGGTGACAGAAGTTTGAAAAAAGACCAGACCCTCCCCTACTTTACCGCTAATTTAACACAGACAACTTAGGAGCTGAAGAGTTGGCTTAGAAACGCCATCCTTTAAAAGATATCAGTGCCAAGACAATAAATAGACTGTGGTAAATTCTAGTGATCCAGTCGATGAAGGTAAATTATTAGTGACTGCAGAAGTCACCCTGAGAAAGTAAACCTGTGTTTGAAACAGCTCTCTGTCAGAGACAACACAACAAGGAGTTGGGTGGAAAATCAGGGTGAAGGATCAATGGCATAAAAAAAGAGGATCAAATTGGTTTAAAGTGCTTTAGTGGTCCTAGAGAAGTAAGAAGCAGGGGGCATCACCCAGAACCTGTAAATGGCAGATTGAGATCTGTGGTTGTCAGTCTTAGTATGGCAGCATGTTTTCTTGTTTTGTCATTTTTTTTATATATTCCTTGTATCTTCTGATACTCTCTTTCTATATTTAACTGTGGGAATAAATGTACCATGGTTTATACTTTTGGGAATACCATATACTGTATACACTCGCAAATAAGTCAGGTCTTGAAACCCAAAAAATCCATCATAAAATCAGACCCCAACTTATGTGCCTGTTCAAAAATGCGATACTTAATTTTTTTTATACATCTTCTTACCTCCTCCAATCTCGCACCAGTTTCTCAGACACATCCAATTTTGTTGCAGCAGCACAATTGCCAATTTCTTTTGCCACTTCAATGACTTTTAATTTAAAACCGGCTTCATATTTTCTTCTGAATGAACGCTCCATCGTAGATAAGGGATGCTCTTACAATAAAGGTGTATGAGGGTGTGAGATACAAAAAACACAAATCAGTGCAAATGTTGCTTCGGAATAGTTCAGGTATTACTGTGTGGTCACATGGCACAATACATAGGAAAAAAGTTAGTGTGCTCCGCAGTTAGTGTCTCAGGTTCTTATCATAATCTCTTAGATCAATAGCGTGAGTTTTCCGCATTCGACTTATATGACCGACATTGTAAAATACTGGAAATTATACAGTAAAATCAAGCCCGACTTATCCACAGGAAAACTTAAACGTGAGTATATACAGTAATTTAAATAATTGCACACTTCATTCATTACTATATTTTATTTTCTAAACCTGTTATTCTAATACAGGTTAGGGAAAATTATTAAAATATTGTTATTAAATATTTATCAATATATACTCATTGTTCATGTTCATTTCCATTAAATAATCTCATACCATACTATTTTCCAATCAATTCAGTAACCTAATGGATGCAAAGGGCATGGAACCAATCCTGGCAGCAATGGGTGATGGCAAGAACACAATTGTGCTTGAGAAGGACACATTGAGAATTCTGAACTTTTTTTTTTTTAATGAGACATAAAGTTCTTTTAAGTTGAACAACATGGAACTGTATGCAGTAGACAGAGGAAGGGCCACCTTCAGATGTGATTTGGGCTTGCTTTTTAAAAAATAATTTATTTTTGTTTTAGATCAATTTTGTTTGTATATTAGTTTTTAGTATTCTCAAAGGGGGATTCTTAAGCTTTATTTTCACGTATGTGTTTTATTTTCATGTTCTTTCCCAAGGAAGACTTATAATTGACTTTCT
Source organism: Erpetoichthys calabaricus (assembly GCF_900747795.2). NCBI lineage: Eukaryota > Metazoa > Chordata > Cladistia > Polypteriformes > Polypteridae > Erpetoichthys > Erpetoichthys calabaricus. The sequence goes on along the minus strand of NC_041400.2, from coordinate 65,593,525 downwards.
CAGTGTTTAGTTGATGAATATGAGTATCAGAAATCCTTTTGCCCAAAAATTCAGATTGTTTAGCATGAGCCCTGTGGGATAAACATCTTAGCAAAGTGCTTTTTCTGAGTTTTTATCTTTGTGTCGATAGCATGACTTCCAGTCGCAGTGCTTTTTTGAGTTTGAATTTGCAAATTTTGGTTTTTGTGATGAAAACTCACCTTACAGTTGCAGGGCTTTTCGAGTTGTGATTTCACTTTCCACTGTTCTTAGTTTATATTTTTGGTGCCAGCTCTCCATGGTGCTCTTTTGAATAGTTAAAGTTCACTTTCAGTCGCAGTACAATTCAGACTTTTGATTTTTGTGGTGTTAGCTCACCTTCTGCTCATGGTGCTGTGTCGAGTGGTAAGAGGTAGTCTTCCAGTTGTAGAAGATTTCTCATTTTTGATTTTTGTGATGATTCATTATATAAACATCGTTCTTTTGAGTGTTGTTTTCATGGTGACAGCTCATTTCATAATTGCAGTGCATTTTCATGTCTTCTTCTTATGGTAGTTTGCCTTCATTTACTGTTATACATCGAACCACCCAATTACTGTTCATGGATGTATTTGGCATTTTGTTTTTAACTTTTGCTCATTTGTCTGTATTTGTTTTTTGTATTAGTGTTTTGCCTCTGGTTATTTAATAGAGTTTTCTTAGAGAAAGATTTTTGCAATTCAGTTCTGGCAACAGTCATGGTTAAGCCCTCTGGTTAGAAAAACTAGTTTTTGAAAATGTAATCTTTCATTTTGAAGTTGTCACGCTTGTGCATCAGAGAGTCACAGGCATGTGGTTGGACCCTGGACCAAGATGGGCTACTGGTGCTGTCTTGTCTCCTTATTCTACAGTACAGACTGAGGACAACTGATGCTGCCCCTTCTGGTCTCTGGACCATATTTCATGACCTCCTGGAAATTGGCATCACTCTTTGCCCAAGCAACCAGACCAAAGGAGCTCATCACTCAAATGACGATAGACACGGCATATTGTTCTAGCTACGTTATTCTGGTGGCAACAGTTTTTTTTCATTTTCACTCCATCAAGTGTTTGTTTTTTGTTTAAACTGTTAAGTAAATGGGGATGGCCATATGGGCACACCAAAGTTTATTTTTGTTTGAGCCCATCATTCTATCAGATGACAATGAATTTAATTTCTCAGTCTTGAAAGAAAAGATATCATCTTGTTTTGTTTCTAAAGTAAAGGTGCATCTTCTGGTTAGATTCATAAAACATCATTCCAGTTAAAAACCTGGGACAACTGGGAAATAAGATGGGCAATCAGTTTGGGAAAAGAGAAACAAAAAGTGGTGGTCGTCTGCAGAGTTTTCACAGCGTTTCTTGTTTTTGTGACTGCCATAACATCAGGAAAAAGTGAAATGGTGACATCCTTGCCATTTGCATATAAAGATGCTTTTTCAGGTACATTAATTTTTTTGAATTCTTATAACATGTATAAAACAAATGAGGTACTATTGGCAGTTTATGTACCCCTGCAACAATCATGTTATGTGATGGGCCCTCTGGATGTTGACTCCTGCAATTAAGCCTCCTAATGCTTAATGTTCCAAGAAGAATGATGAGAAAATGAATTTGGACTAGGAGAAATTCAAGATACACTTGGAATGAAAGATGAAAACATCACTACGAAAAGCAGACAAAACAACTGAAAAGTTGGAGTCATGGTGATTGTCTAACACTAAAGAAATTCAAAGTCGAAGCTAGTGCTATCAAAATGTGTGGGCAATTTTCATAATATTGAGTGTGCAGTACATATTGATTACATCATTCGAAAGGTTCACATAATCAATCAATATTAAGTGAACTAGCTTTGGCAATTATGGCAGTCAATCACTGAAAAGTGCCATGGAAAGAAGCATCTTTCTAAAAGATCCTTCTGTTCAGACTTCACAAGCTGCAAAAGCTGCTCGGAAGGGTTTTGAATTCTGTGAAATGCCACAGCCTCCCTATTATCCAGACCAGGGGTCTCATTTATAGATCTTTGCATGGATATAAATGTGAAAGCATGTACAAGTCAAAAAGCAGGAAAATGAGTACTCCAAAAAATCTGATTTATAAAATCAGGTGTTTGCACATTTCTTCACAATGTAGCCTTTATAAATCATCTTGTAAATAATCAATGTCATACATATGCAGTCATGATGCTGAAGACCTTGGTTGGTAGAGCAGCCACTCACCTGATGCATCCAGGCATCACCACCTGCATTCCAAGAGAGGAGTTCTATGCTGTGTTCTACACTGCATTGAAGCTCCTCTCTTCTGTGCTCTGGTGTCGGGGAAAGGCGTAGAGAACCAGTATCTGAATGGGTAGCCATTATCACCTGTTACACTGCTGTTAGAAAGAGGGTTTTGCCAGTTACTTTACCAAGAGGCCTGCCATCACATACAGCACCTTCAGCAAGTGATTTGCCAATGCTACTTTCCTTCAAAATAAATAAATCATGGGTTGACCCAACTCACAATGTTTGTCAATCTCATCTTAGAATCACAGGTGACTTTATGGTCAACAAGAGCAGCTTCATTCTCGCTAGGTGCTCTTATTGCAATAAGAGTGCAGTCAATTGCCCCGATTACATTAGAAAAATCAGACACTGTTGAAAACTTCCTTTTTATGTTCGCTTGGCTGAGATATTCCTGACCTGTCAGCCTGTTGCCACTGGTAGGTGCTCTTTGCCAGAAAGCCAACCGTTGTTAAAATCTGGATATGAACTGATATTGCCCAATTTTGGCAATCTGTCTTTCTGATGCCAGTGCAAACTCAGCATATAGTTCCAAGAGAATGATTCTTGAAAGTCTAAATTGGTTCATAAACAAGTCATCATCCTGAACAAAAAATTCATAAAAACTTGCTCAGTTGATGTAAACTTGATGAAAAAACAAAACATTCTTTAGTGCAAATATGCAGAATTGGCTAGCTTTAAAGAGAACTACAACAAAGTCTATTGATCATATTATATCACTTTTGAGGTTTAATATATTTGTCATATATAATGGCTCAGTGGTTTGAATTATCATGTACTGTATGTGAGTTGTCATTTAGCTGGTTTGGCTGAATATTCTTACTTGATCAAGGGTGTCTTCATTTCCCAGTTTCTCCAAAATGTTGCGCATGTATGAGTCAGATGAGTCAGAGTTTCCATAAATATATGCAAGCTTCCTGTCAAATTTTCTTTTATAAATCTCATATGGAAAGCTGTGTGCGCACATTTCAAGTCCATTTGTGTGCGTATACAAGTTTTATGAAACTGACCCCTGGCCCTATGTGACTACCACTTATTGCTTAATCTCATTGGTTACTTTTGTGGGATGTGCTATGCCAACACTGAAGGTGTCAAGTCAGTTACAGAAGAGTGGCTGCACAAGCAACATAAAAAGTTTTGGGTGTTTCTGAAATGATTTGTGAACTTAACAAGTTTAGATAGATAGATAGATAGATAGATAGATAGATAGATAGATAGATAGATAGATAGATAGATAGATAGATAGATAGATAGATAGATAGATAGATACTTTATTAATCCCAAGGGGAAATTGTTTATTAATATTCATACAGATCATGTTGAAAATGAAAACTTATTTGGTAATATTATTGGTCAGACATATAATGAAACTTTTTAAGTTACTTATGTGTGTCTTTCTTTCTGTCTGTCTAGTGTAAAATAATAATACATGTCTTTTTAAGTAGTGAAATTTTTGTTTGCCTAATCTTTAAAACTATTATATGCTTTATCAAGAAACATTTCATTTGAAAATACTTTCATACAACCATCAATTCATCCACCCTTTTTCAACTTGACTTGATCAAGTTTAGGACCACAGGAAGTTTAAAGTGCAATAGCATGGTATCGAATTAATGTACAATGCTGTAATTACAAATCAGAAAAATTTGAATTTTAAAATGTCTTTTTATTATTTGCATCATACTCATTTTAACTCATTACATCTCTGGATGAAAAATATTAATACTGATATAATAGGAAGGAATTTTATATATTCTCTTAAAGTGCTGAGACAGTGTAACTACAAAATAGCAACGCATTCTGGTTTATTCAAAGTAAAATATTAAATGTTGTGGAGTATGGCCCGGACACAGACAGGTAGACATTGTTTAAGCACCACAACACGTTTACGTATTTACAACACTGTTTACAAAGATGAAACACACACAACCCCAGTACTTCCCCAAAGTCCAGGCCTTCCTTCACTCTGCCTTTCTCAGGTCCACCTCCACTCCTCTCCTCCAAGACTTCATTTCTCATCCTCCCGACTCCAGCCATCAAATGGAGGGAGGCAGCCCTTTTAAGCCCACCCGGACGTGCTCCAGGTGCCTCCCGATGATCTTCCGCCGGCACTCTCCAGTGTGGTGGAAGTACCAGCTGTGCACCCGGAAGCATTTCGGGTGTCCCTGGTCTTCTTCCCCCCACCCGGAAGTGCTGAGGGCCAGGGCTCCTCAGGCATTGGGGCGCCCCCTGGTGGTGACCATGGGCCCCTATAGGGTTGAGCTTCTAAGCTCTGTTCCCGTGGTCCCCAAAGCCACCAGGGCGGCCGCCCCCTCGTGGTCTGGAGAACGCATAAGCCCTCCTCCAGTCCTTCTGGGCGTCCCAGCTGGGTATCACCCCCAGCCACTCGCCAAAATGTATATACTGTGAATATGCTGAGCTGAGGCTCTAAAGTTCAGTCCTGCACCTATAGCCTCTTGTAACTGGACTCTGATCTAAATTAGGCAAGCTGGTAGCTTCCAGTGCATGTTTTATATCAGTTCAGAAATCATAAACTGGGTATGCTAAATATTTACAGAATCAAAACATATACACACACATAGTGTACAATGAAATACAGCAGTGGGTGTAAGATTGATAAGATCTTGTTCATTTTGCTCTTTATTTATTTATTTATTGATTGATTGATTGATGTTCTGGTTCTTTAAGTTGGTTCACTGGCAACTGGGTGACAGTCTACTTGGCGAAAAGACAACTCAGCGAAAGACAATTCAGTGAAAAGACAACCTGGCAAAAGACAATCTGGCGAAAAGACAAGTCGGCGAAAGGCAATTCGGTGAAGAAACAACTTGGCGAAATACAACTCAGCGACATCCTTTACCAGTTAGGTAATAGTTAGGTTCAAAGAGATTTTTTAAATTATATTTAAATGACAACATGATTTAAAATGTTGAAAATAAATTTATATAATTGACAAATGAACTTTATTCTGCAGATGGAACAAACTCTATCTTACATTATCTTCTGCAACCAAAATTGCTAATCCTTTATATAAATTGTATTGATTGTAATCGTATGATAACGTTATTTAGAATACAAAAGGTGACCTGCGAGTACGGCTTAAGGAATATGTTTACTCTCAACGTATTGGGACTCTCATAAAGCAGGAGATTCTGTGGATTTTCCGGTGCCCTACGTTGTCAATTAAATATCATTAAAAAATCTCTTTGAACCTAACTATTACCTAACTGGTAAAGGATGTTGCCAAGTTGTCTTTTCGCCAAATTGTCTTTCGCCGAGTTGTCTTTCGCCGAGTTGTCTGTCGCCCAGTTGCCCCTGAACACTTTAGGCTATTGTTTGCTAACTAGAATAGTGAAACTGCCATTAATTTAAATAAGCACAATAGTACAATTGTAGATCTGTCTGTTTTAATCACATTGTGCATTTATGAATCTCTGTTCACTGGATATGCCTTACCTCCCTCTCTCTTTGTGCGCCTTGTTGCCGTTCTGCATTGGATACTCCAGCCTTGTTTTGGACAGTGCATGATGTGGTGACTTGTTGCAGAAACATACATTGCACGCTTTACTGTGTTATGCTGGCCATTTGCCTTTATTCATTGGACATTTCTGCTCTCTTGTGGACGGTGGACGACATTATACCCAGTCATGGATGCCATCTGGACGAATGTTTTATCACTTTATATATATATATAGATATAAGCACACACATGGCTAATAGTGAAATAGCTACCCATTAGCAATCTGTGTTGTTTACATCATCATTAGTTGTCAGTAGTCAAATACTTAGAGAGCAAACTCCAAAGAAATTGTGAACTAAAAAGAAAACAAGAGAACAGAGTTAAGCATTGAAAGATACAGCAAAGAATAAAATGAATAATTCTCACATTACTGTACTTTTCTGATTGCCAACTAAGAAGGAAAAAAGGGCTTCTAAATTAAAGGTAAAGTAAATCACTGGTTAACAAACTGGTTATGATGAAAACCTGCAACCACAGGGGTCCCCCATGACTGAACTTCTGAACCACTGATGTGGAGTATATGTAATACGCAATACTAGATGACTAGCTTGGACAAAAAATGGAATTGAGGGCAAAGCCTTACTTTTTCCACTTATATAGCAAGATTTTTTGTGGATGACCTTTGAGTCTCAGCCTGTGGGAGAGCTCCTCATGTTTTCAGGCCTTTCAGCTACAATATCTAATGGAATGATTTTTTTTTTCAAGTTATGTGTCAGAATGACAGCTCCTGGCTGTAGATATTCCAGGCAGAACTCAGTAATGAACTGGGCTGCAGCTGTCTGGAATACTGACAATTGTGAGCCTTCCAATAAATGTACTCAGTTATAAACACATATTAAAAGAAAGCTACATTATTTTTCTCAAAGTCTATTCTTAAGATAAATTTGGTGATGACAGGAGATGAGTTTATGATTTTAGTGAAACCCATAGACACCAATCATAATTCATACTATAAGCCAATATTGTAAATACAATCCTAACATAAGTAGCATTTCAATTGCATCTACTGTAAATTTACTGTATATGCCTTTATTCACTTCCTCTTTATCCATGATTAATTGTCCAATGTTTTGTTCTTAACCAGTCTTGTGTGCTTTTAGCTGTGCATTTTTGGGTCATTATCCTGTTGGAAGATCCATGACCTGTGATTGAGACGGAACATTCAGACACTGGGAAGTACCAGATATGTTTTCACTCCAGAATGTCTTGATAGTCTAGAGATTTGTTCTCTGTTCAAAGTACCCTTTGCCAGATGCAGCAAAGCAGCCCCAAAATATAATCGAGCCTCCTCCATGTTACACTGTAGGTATGGTTTCTTTTCTTTGAAAGCTTCCTTTTTTTGTCTGTGGGCATAGAACTGATGTGCCTTGCTAAAAAGCTCCAGTTTTGTCTCATCTGTCCAAACTACATTCTTCCAGAAGCATTGTTGCTTGTCGATATGCAGTTTTGCAAATTACAGTCTGGCTTTTATGTTTTTCTTTCAAAAGTGGAGTCCTTCTGGGTCTTCTTCTATTGATCCGACTGTCCTTCAAAAAGAGGCAGACGGTGCAATCAGACACTGATGGACCTTGACCTTGGAGTTCAGCTTGTACCTCTTTTGCTTTTTGTCTACCATTCCCTCTATCCATTTTCCCATTCTGGGGTTAATTTTTCTCTTGTGGCTGTGTCCAGAGAGGTTGGCTACAGTCCCATGGACCTTAAACTTCTCAATAATATTTGTAACTGATGTCACAGGAACATCAAGCAGCTTGGAGATGGTCTCATAGCCTTTGTTTTTAAAATGCTTGTCTATAATTTTCTTTCTCTTCTCCTCAGATAACTCTCTCCTTTGTTTTTTCTGGTCTAGGTTCAGTATGCAACATACAATGATAACAAACAGCAGAGTGACTTTTTTCTCAATTTATTAGGCTGAACGACTAATTGCATGATTATAGACATGTATGATACCAATTTAAGAAAATAGCTAGGTTGAACAATCCTTCTAAACCAATTATCTATGATCTTCTTCTAAGGGTGCCAACAGATGTGTCCAGGCCATTTCAGAATATCAAAATATAGAATAAGCAATACTTGATCTCTTTTTATACTTGTTTTGCTTTACTCAATGACATATTAGAGGAATACAAGCGTACATGGGACAGTAGCTGTTCATTTCATCACTTTCAGGAGGCATACAACACTCTTTCAGTGAGATGTAAGAGTACCAACACATTTTTCCAAGTCTATATAATAATTGAACCATACATTTTCTGTGTGTATGTTCTCATCAGCATTTTGGTGAATGAGAGCTTTTCCTCACATATAACCATTTCAGAGACGTACTAGTCATGGGTGGATTACGTGTCCATTGGAGAGCACACTCATGGAGGCACCTGTGCTAAAGCATGCCAGGGCTGTGTAGAGCTGTCAGTCAGTCTAACAGACATTGTGAAAGGAACCAAATGTCCAAAAATGCAACCCTACATTTGATTAATTCAAGCATAAATATATATTTGAGTAAAAAGAATCAGTTACATTTTGTAGAAAATATTTAATCAGGCTTTTCATAGTTATTAACTGCACAAAAAGACATTTTTATTCATAATCTATAACTAAATTAATGTACATTTAATGATTGTATAAGTTTATATAATAGGGCACATTTTTGCCTTTCTATTTTGGGTTTTGTGAAATAAATGTGCATAGCTATTACAGCAATATACTGTATGTATTTTTTAATATCTTCTATTTGTTAAGTTTGCACAGCAATTTTAGTTCAATTTCACCCAAAAACATACTGGAATAATTGCAATGTTTATTTTTGTTACTTTACAGACTTAATAGATACTGCTTTACTCTTATTATGGGTGCTAAAACGAGCTGCTTTCATGTTTCCATTTATGTGCTTGTTGCAGTCTCCTTTTACGATATTCTTAGGACTCTCATAAAATTGTTGAAAAGGCAAAATCAGAGTGAAGCTGATTGTGTTACGGGTGGAGACAATATTGTACCACCACCATTGGTCTCGACAAAATCTGTTACCACACCACCCAAGTCCCCATAAGGTTTTTGTTTGTAGGGTGTTGTCACTTTAGGTGGTGCTTCTCAAGTGCTACTATGCTTGTCACGCTTGGGTCTTGAAGCTGTTAAAGGTAAACAAACAAAAAAGTTACAAAAAAACAAACAAAAAAAGTCACAAAAAAGAAACTGGGATTGAAAACTTGTATGCCTGTTCTGGATATAAATAATAAAATAAAAGATCCATTAATAACATCAATAATTATCCCCCATTTCAAGTTCAGACTCAGACAGAGTCTCTGCATTGCCTTTTTTCATTCTCCTTCTTTCTTCTATCCACTTCCACCCATTGATTCACCTTTGTATTTATTCGCTTTGTAACTCCAGGATGGCTGTTTTCTCCTTGGTAGCGCAGCCTGTGATGCAGAAAGCAATGATGCAATCAAACAGTTCAATGCTGTACAACAAAAATAAGCATCAATCTCTCAAAGATAATGCGGACCACAATTAGTACTAGGATGATGGTTTTGAACACTTAACTTTAGGGTTTCCAAACTTCAGTTGTGCCTTGCTATCAAAGACATGGTTCCTGATGGGGCCATTCCAGTCACATATGTGAGTGTTTTCTACTGGCTATGAGGAGCACATTTCTGTTATTTGTTTTGCAACTTTTTCTGACCATCAATTTGTTTAATTTGAGGGCTCAAATATCATATATCCATAATCAATAGATCTGATGTTTGCTAATGTATTAATTTGAATTCAGATTCTTACATGCAAAACTAAGACACTATAACATTTATGAAAACTAAGTTTCATCTGGTCCGAGGACCATAGGACCTAGTGACAAAGAAGGTGGGCATTCATTCACTATGTCAGAAGATAATTTTACCTTTGTCTTAGCCTGTGGATATTTATCATTCAACACTTGTTGAACAATTCTTCATAAGTGATGTCCTAGACTTACAATGAAGTGCAGGTTGAAATTATAGGTGCTCTTTAAGAAAAGTGTGCTGAAGGACACCAGCAATAGACAATGATTAGTAGCAACAGGCAGAAGAAGGACCAAATCACAAAGCAAGCAACGCAGAGAAAAAAAGCTGAAACCTAGAATGAATGAACACAGCAAAGTGTCCATGGTCAGCTTAAGATGGGTAACTGCTGTGGCAGATGGCTGGGGCTCCTGCCCAGCCAGGACGCCTGGAGGATGGAAGGACCAGGAGAGGGACAATATGTCCCCCAGGACACGAGAGGGCAGTCACCCTGGTTTGCTTTGGCGCCACGGAGTTTGGAAGCTGTAACCTGTGGGGGCCCGTGTCCACCGCCAGGGGGTGCCTAGATGGTTCCAGACCCATGGACAGCAGCACTTCCGCCACACCAGGAAGTGGTGCAGGAAGGCCATCAGGGAGCACCTGGAGCACATCCTGGTGCATTATAAAAGGGGCCGCCACACTCTATTCAGGGAGCCAGTGTCGGGAGGCAAAGGACAGAGCTTGTGAGGAGAGGAGAAAAGGCGGCCAATGAGAAAGAAGAAAGAGAAAAAGAATAGGGACTGAGCTTTATTGGGGTTTGTGCTCTGTGTGTATTGTGCTGAAGAAAAAGCCATTTCTTTACTAGACCTGGAAGTGCTAGATTGTCACATGGTCGGAAGGACAGAAGCAATTCTGGGTCAAGGACTATTTAAAGGACTGATAGGAACCCAGCAAGCGAGCCAGAGTCGGGAGGAGTGTAGCAGAGCTTGCTGGGAGGTGTGGAGGAGAGAAGAATTGTGTTTTGGTATTAATTTAATTGTGTTTATTGTGGCTGTAGTGCTTTGAAGTTACTGTGCAAGATGAAATAATTAAAGAATACTTCTTGGTGCTTTCACTTGGTGTCCAGAGTGTTTGTCTGTTGGGGTTAAAGGGGCAACAGCAACCCCTAGTATTTACACTGCCTTGATGTCATGGGTTTTCTTTATACTGAGAGCAGTGAGTTTGACATCACAGTTGACAGAGTTATGAAAAAGAAAACTGTTATTTGACTTGCATTTTAAGTCATTTTGGAGGCAGAGTATGACAAGATGATGACATTCTACAATGGCCTTAAATTGTGACGTTAAGCAAGTCACACAATTTGTCTCAACAGTCAGAATCTTAGGTTTTGTTGTACAGTTATTTGTAAAGTATTTTTAGAAGGTTTTTACCCTTACATACAGGATGTAAGACTTCATTTAATACTTTATGAATCACTCTTTACAACAACAACTAAATGTATTTATTTAGCACATTTACATACAAAAGATGTAGCTCGGCTTACTTTACAAGATAGTGACAAGAAAAGAAAAAACAAAATTAGATGATAGTAATAATGACTAAATAATTTGCCCAAAATAAATGAAGCACACTTACATAAGATAGATAAATAATTTACGAAAGTATAGTTCTTAAATATAGAAGTGTTTTTTTTAAGTCTCTAAATGTGAGTCCAGTGATAAGCACAGGTGGCCAGAGTGGCCAGAAAAAAAAATCTCCAGTTAAGCTGAGCAGGAGAAAAAAAACAAAATCTGTAGGGGTTCCAAGACCAAAAGACCACCCAGCCTCCACTGGGCATTTCACCTAACATAAATGTTCTTAAGTAGATCTTTATTGTTTAACTTTTTAGGCTTCGTCTTAAAGGATTCGAAACATTGGGTCTCGTGAAAAGTTGGGAAATCTGCCTTCATTAAAACACCACAGATGACGGCAGAGGACTTTGATCAGGTGGTGCAGAAGGCCACCACAGAAGAACTGGAAAAGAAAACACAGAAAAAAGTAAAGATTAGTAAAGATTGCATGTTCATTGAATATTATGGTAATTCCATGCATATGTAGTTTATTAAGAGTAGAACTAATATGTTGTTATGGAAAGGCTAAATTAAAAAGTGTTTTTTTAAATGATCTACGGTGTTACCCTGGTGTATCTCTATTGGTAAATTATTCTGGATTTTTGGTTCATAACAGAGCACTACTTTTATGCTTGGAATAATAAGCATACCCCTATTAGAAGATCTAAGGTTACAACTTGGAATGAGGGGGATAGGCACTCCAAAATATAGGAAGAAGCAAGATTATTGAAGGCTTCATATACCATTAGTAGAATTTTAAAGTCAATTCTGAAGGACACACGTAACCAATGTAACAACACTAAAACTGGTGAGATGTGCTCAGATCTTTTTTTTTCAGCTGGGATTCTTGCTGCTGTGTTCAGGACTAATTGCAACCGATTAATGTCTTTCTTAGGTAGGCCAGTTAGGAGTGCATTACAGTAATGTAACCAACAAAAAACAAAAGTGCTAATTCATTTCTTGGCATCTTGCAATGTTATAAGAAGTCTAACTTTTGCAATGTTCCTTCAATGGAAAAATGCAGTCATAGTAATATGGTTAATATGTGAGAAAATAATTTTTATGCTTAAAAAAACTAAAAAGAGATATGGGCAAAGAAAAAAAAGGGATTTTTAAAAATTGTGTGCCCCATAAATTTGTGTTTCTTGATCCCTCCACCCGAGCTACAAGACTGCCAGCCATGTGTCTGCATTAGTCCCTTATCAATTGGCTGAAAGGCACATGAGATCCTCTGATGTGGGCAAACCCTAGTACTTTCTAGTTAACAGGGAGAGTTTTCATCTCTTCAAATGTTCCTGTAATTACTTCCTTATAGGAATGTGCTGAAGCTAATGTTTATATCTATATATAACTATATAATGTTTATGTATATGTATATGTATGTGTATATATATATATATATATATATATATATATATATATTTGCAGCTGGAGATCCAAAAAGGGAGAAAAAAATGAATCACGTATCATAAAGTAGTTTTTATTCCTGAGCTTTCAAGACCTGCCAGGGGTCTTCATCAGAGGATAATGCTTAGACTTATAAGAATCATTTTTTGCTATATATTGCCTTTGATTCTTCTAAGTCTAAGCATTATCCTCTGATGAAGACCCCTGGCAGGGGTTGAAAGCTCAGGAATAAAAACTACTTTATGATACGTGATTCATTTTTTTCTCCCTTTGTGGATGTCCAGCTGCAAATATGCAAACTGTATCATAGACCTTCTCTTCCATATATATATATATATATATATATATTCACGGCATTCGTAGTCTGTGTCACAATCTGATTGTATGGGTGGTTACCTACCAGGTAACGCTTGTGGTTGGCCAGCAATCTGCTAACATCCGCCACGGTGCCCTCAGTTTGTGAGGAGCAGATCATAGAATGGTTGAAATAGTTTACTGTCAAATAAATGCAAAGAGTACACGACACGTGTTTCGCCCTAATTCTGGGCTCATCAGGTGTACACACTCCACTGCACTCCCTCTCGGGAATCGAACCTCGGACGTCAGCGCCAGAGGCGATGCCCCTAACGTTGCGCCACGGCGTGTGGTTCGTTTATTTGACAGCATGTAGATCGGGGTAATTACATTCACGGCATTCGTAGTCTGTGTCACAATCTGATTGTATATATATATATATATATATATATATATATATATTGTCGCAGTTTGAGGCCCTAATCGTCCTCTTGAACCCTCTGACTCAACTCCAGACACCTGGTAAAAGTCCAAATATTACTTTTATTTGAACAATACAGTGCACAAAGCACCCTCCACTCCACAATACTCATAAACTAATCAATAAACAATACAATAATCAATCCTCCACACTTCCAGACACTTCGCCACCCTTCCTCCCAGCTCAGCTCAGTGTACAGTAATCCCTCACTTATCGCGGGAGATAGGTTCCAAGGCTGACCGCGATAACTGAATTTCCACGATGTAGGAACACTGTATTTATTTAATTATTTAACGTGTATTTGGACGTTTTTAAACCCTCCCTGTATTGTTTACAACCCACCATTTACTCTATTAAAAACAGGGACAACTGCTAAGCAATATGAAATCGGTAGATAAGTTTACACTTACTGTATAGCGAAGTACACGTAGCAGCTTGTAGGCGGTCATGACGTCGTCGACCTTGTTGCAAAGATTCCTAAAGCAGATTCCATCCAGACTACTGCCTTATCACGTCCACTTGCAACTCGTTTTGCACCCTGGTTAAAGGACACTGCGGCCGTAGATCTTATATGCTTTTCCTCCTTTTTAAATAAAAAGAATCGATGTCCTGCAGCGGTGTAGCTGTTCCCTTCCTTCAACATATCCAAAACTTTTACCTTTTCTGCAATCATTTGCATCTTCTGTTGGTGCTTGGACACGGCCCCTGAAGCATTAGCACGTTAATGATGAATGAGTGAGATGAGACTTCCTGGTTAATGCAACTCTCCGTCGCTGAGCCAATCAGCAGCACACAGGAACTTAACTGCGTGCTCTGATTGGGTAGCTTCTCAGCCATCCGCCAATAGCATCTCTTGTATGAAATCAACTGGGCAAACCAACTGAGGAAGCAAGTAAAAAGACCCGTTGTCCGCAGAAACCCGCGAAGCAGCGAAAAATCCGTGTTATGTATTTAGATATGCTTACATATAAAATCCGCGAAGTCGTGAATCCGCGAAAAGTGAACCGCAAAGTAGCGAGGGATTACTGTACTGGTTTCCCAGAGTCCTTTAAATAGTCCATGACCCGGAAGTGTTTCTCCCTTCTGTCCATGTGATCATGAACACTTCCGGGTCGGATAAAAAGCTCCTTTCTTCAACCCGGAAGCACGTCGTTTCCTCTTGTCATGTGATCATGACGCACCTCCGGGTTATAGGGCAAGTAATAGTCCGGCAGCCTCCCCACAGCTACTCCTTGTGGTCCCCATGGTATCCAGCAGGGCTGTGCATATAAACTACAAAGTCCATGAGGCCCTGCTGGAATTCGGGGAACGTCCACGCTGTTGGGAGAGCTCCACCTGGCGGCCTGGGGGTGAGGGCCAGAATATTTAGCCGGCCACACACCAGAATATATATATATATATATATATATATATATAATGTGTGTGTGTGTGTGTGTGTATATATACAGGGTGTCCATAAAGTCTGTGTGCAATTTAAAATACTTTGTAAGTATATGTGATAGAAAGAATTCATAAAAAGGATTAGAAAGCTTGATGTATTTAGTTTTTTTTGTCTTTAGAAGTTTTATTTATGTCGTATTTGGAGAACTGAAAATCCACATGAGTCTGTTGAACATGAAAGAGATTCTCCCAAAGTTAATGTGTGGTGTGCTTTGGGACAAAATCGAGTCATAGGGCCATTCTTTTTTGAGGGGTGTGATGTTAATGGTGATAGCTATTTAGAAATGCTGCAAAATTATTTTATTACTCAACTTGAACAATTAGGACTGATAGAGAATACAGTGTTTTAACAAGATGGTGCTCCTTTTCACTTTGCTTTGCATGTTAGACAGTTTCTACATGAGAAATTCCCTAACAGATATATTGAAAGAGGTGGACCATTTTCTTGGCCTCCACGGTCGTCAGATTTGACTCCATTAGATTTCTTTTTTTAGGGACATTTGAAAACTAATGTTTGTTCAACCAAACCTCAATCTTTAGAAGACTTGCAAGATAGGATATCTGATGTGATTGCTGGTATTACTGAAAATCAGCTTGAAAATGTTTTCCGAGAACTACAGAATCATATTACCCTTTGTATTAGTAATGATGGTGGACATGTTGAAAATTAACAAGAGCAATAAAAAATTGTAAGTGTTTCTTCTTTGTAATCCTTTTTTACAGATTATTTCTATCACATATACTTACAAAGTTACAACTATTTTAAATTGTACACAGACTTTATGGACACCCTGTACACACACATACACATACACATGTAAAAGGGAGGTGGTACGGGGCATGGGTAAGGCCCAGCTAGGCCAAAGAACAGGAATTCAGTTCAGAGCTGAGGGCTGTGACGATGTGGGTTCGTGTATGCCACCATCTTCTGTCCGGGAGACCTTGAACCCAACACCATCGATAATGCTACTGATGAGCTAAGCAGTGAGACAACAACAATAGCAAAGGGGATGGTGCATAAAATTGCCAAGTGCTTTTATTAAAACAGAACAAAAGAAACAGTGTTCAAATTAAATAAAGTGCAGTGCTTCAAAACAGTCTCTTAAATAACTAATCCATTAAAAGCAAGTGAAAAGTGGAGGTTAAAAATATAGAAAAACAATCCTTTAAAAACTGAGGTTAAAACACAATGCAGGAAGCAATCCTTTAAAATACAATTCAAAGCCCAGTGTCTTCTACCTGGTGGCTCCCCTACTTCTCCCATCTGGACTTCTCAATAGGGGAGAATCGCCCTACATGCAACTGACCTTTTCTTGTGCCTGCTTCAGCTGTTTGGATTTGCCTCACCGATCCCTGGCTCCGGTAGGCTCCTCCTGACAGCGACTTGAGATTCCCCAACGACCAGGGCTCTGACGCTGGGGACACCACTTCCCAAGTACTGACTCCCGCTGCCTTACGCGGAGAGTCATCCGCCCTTCATCACTGGTCATTCCTGCTCCATGATCACTCAGCGGGAGTGACCACTACTACTACTCCCCGGGTGTCGGCCCAACACCCAGGCTCAGAGTTCAGCTGCACGTGAGCCTTTGCTCGCTAGCTCTCCCGCACCGACTTTCTCTTCCTGCTGCTTCCTGCCTTCTCCTGTAACCTCCGTTCGTTATTTCCCTTTTTCTCTTTTCATCCCCTTTAGCCGACTCGTGCTTCTATTTATCAAGAGGGCATGGCAGCTGTGGCAAATCAGCAGCCCCAGGAACAATCACAGATGTGGACAGTTTCTTACCTGTGCACTTAGGTGAGAAATGCCCACATCGCGAATCGCTCTGAGAACCGCTTCAGCCACACATCCACCATGCCCCTCACCAAGCCGCAAGCGCAGTGATTATTTATTTTAAAACTGGTCTTAGAATGGGAGCTGTGGACCTGCAACACCACAAGGGCACCTACATATGGCAGTATTCCTAGTACAGAATAGGTCTACTATACCACAATCTTAGGTAGAGAGACTCCTGGAAACTATCAACAGATGTGCACAACAGCTCGGACTCCCTAAAAAAAGAGAGAGGAATGGGGGATGATTGAGGGAACGGAAGAAAATTGAAAATTCCAAGTTAATAAAGGGCACCACATGCCATTTTATGGCAATGTAGAGAGAAGGGTGCCCTTCTTAATGGAAATTTTCACTCAGGTTTGCAGAGAACACCAGGAGACATTAGAGGGAAATACAGCCTGGTGATCATGTTTCAAATGTAGGAATACCTTTGACCCCAGAATTAATTTGTGACCATTGCTGATAATGACATATGGACGGTGTTTAATGCTGTGTTAGACCCTCTCACCGAGCTTACAGTCAAAATGTGAGTTAGTGTCAAGGGCTTGACTGGCAGGAGAAAGGTCACACAAACATATATATATCACAGATGACATGTGTAGCTAGCATCTTGGCCAAAATGGATGAACAGGGGGGCTTTATAATGGAAGGGCAATGAGAGGACCAAGACATGAATTCCCCCTGTATGCTGGGTGGCAGCATCCCTCTGGTAGATCTCCCATTTGTGCATGTGCATGGCAGCATGGGGATTGCCATCTTTAGCTGAAAGGAACTTATGTAAGTATTTTGATAGATCTTTGAGTATGAGAGGAGCACAGTGAGTATTAGTAAAAGACTTATAGAGCTAGAGAGAGAAAAAGAAACAGGACAATACATCAACAAGAAGTGGAAATGCATCAACACAGTGATTCATCTTGATCGTAAAGACTTATTCTATATATTACTGGACATGTCCACTTTTTTTACATATCCTTGGCATTATGTTATCTTTCCCTACTGTGGAATATAAATTTTTGATAGTGTCATACAGAATATTGTAAAGAATACAGAATATTATACTATTAATTACATTTACTTTTGTTAAGTCTATGTATATAACACCAAGAGAAATTTTCCATTGTTGATCAATAAAATTCAGTTCTGTTAAGGAAGACATAGATGGCCTGATATTTTGTTATTTACATGAAGTCATAATCATCGTGGAAGTGACAGGGAAACCTCAAAAGCTGCAGGATTGCAACATGGTAGATGAACAACAGACACAATTCTTCCTGCACTTCAGCTACTTCAGTAGTTAGGTAACTATAATGGATATCAACTCCACCATCACTTTACAAACCGCCTATGCATTCTGGGTGCCTTTGCCGATGGCACTGTGTACAAAACCAGAAGCAGCACTCAACAAGGTGCAATTCCATTACAGACATCCTCTCTCTCACAACACATACACACATATTCCCACAACCATATCTAGTAATGCTTGGCCGATTTTGATTAATCAGATAACCTAACATGTAGGAGACATTAGAGAGAACTTTGGAGTGGTGGTCTTATTGCAAACCACAGCACCCATGGGGAGAACTAGTAGGCTCAGCAGAGGCCAGGCAGTGTCTAGACCAGTGACCAAACCTAGTACAGGCCGCCTAAATCTATCTGGCTGTCCATTATACACACACACATGGAACGTGTGTGTGTGCATGTGTATGTGTGAGAGAGAGAGCGCATGTGTCTATGTATTAAGCTTACACAGCAATGGCTACGATGGAATTTTTTAGCCAACATAATCAGTCAGCTCTGAATCACTGGGGGTGACTCTTGGGTGTAATAAAGGAAAATTCTATTGGCAACATGACCTTTAAGTTGATAAACAAGTACTATAACATTTAACAACAGTCACAACTAGTAAATTTTTATGGTTCTCTAGCCATCCCCCCTTGAAAAAAACAAGAAAAAATAGTAAACCTTGTAATCAAGTGCAGATGTTACGGCATCAGGAAAGTTAAATCTAATCTCTCTGATGTAATGTGGTTATTAAGATTAAGGTGTGCTGCAACTAAAAGCTTAGCATGACAAAGGGCCTTTATTTCCAATTTACTGTTACATATTCACTTCTTACTTCCCAGGGCATTTTATTTAGGTTTAGTTAATTTGGCACAATGTGCAAACATGGCTTGCCATCTCCTTAAATAGGCCTTTACTGTACCTGATTTCTACCACAAATTACCTGCTGAGTGAAGCGTATGTCTGGTATAACTGTAAGATATGACAAGGCACAGGAATATCCTAAGGTGACCAAGTGTTGAGAAAACATGTTATTCTCTTCTCCATACAGAGCATTCTTGAGACTTTTTTTTAATATTTATATTTTTTTCGGCAGGATTCTACTAAATATGACAGATCCCTTTTAATCCTGTCTCTTCACTGCCATTTGCAAGCCAAGAGTGGAAGATGAGAGGAATCAGGAAGAGAAAATTTCACATTGTAGATTGGCGATCAAGACGTGAGAGAATGTAATGGTGTGTTTTCCACTTCTGCATATGTCATATGGAGGGCACAGCATAGCATGCAGAAGAGAGGAAGGAAACGATCCTCAGCATGTATTTGTTACTGTTCCATACTGCTCTAGGATTTTTTATTTATTTACCCTCAGTGTAAGTCACAGACTGTTATGAGCTAATGAGTCCTAATCTCCCTTCCTATTTTGTCTACCACAACAGGGTGCTGTTTTGACACCTAACCATCTAGGCCAACAAATATCCCACTGTAATGGGATTCTGTATCGTAATACATAATTATATTAATGCCCGTGTCCCCTTATTGTACATTTTATTAATGATTGGGTCCCACAGGACAGGTAGCTGCATGATAGCCCAATAGTGTAAGTCCTGGGCTGCACTCATAAAATGGCTTTTCATGGTTTAATTGTTTTTTCCAGTTTCAACTGAAATATTTTTTTTATTTTTCAGAATGCATTTTACAACAACACACTGAACCAAATTTGCAAGAGCAGAGCATTATTTTAATTATGATTTGTTTAATTTTGAGATCATTTATTTTTCTCACAGAAAAGCTCCCCCTTGAGGCATCAACCTAACCACAGTGCTACCCTTTATTATAGTGATTGAATAAAATAAAAAACAGTTGTTAAATGCTTCAATAGACTGTAAATATTGTCATGAAGGGTTTCTTCTGTGAGAAAAATAATATGAAAATGTTCAAGGTTCTCACAGAAAGGCTTCTCAACATTAATATTTACAGTCTGTTCCAGGTGATAACCATTTCTTTTATTTTTTTATTTAGTTGTTATAATACATGGGGTGCACAGGGATTAGCTAATACTTTAAAGCTTCAGGAGGCTGCCTTTGAATCTCAGCCCCGCCATTGTCTCTGTGGAGTCTGCACAATTCTCTGTGGATTTCCCCCCACATCCTAAAGATAAGTACAAAACTTGTGATGTTAAATTGTCCAAGTGTGTGTGTGTGTGTGTGTGTGTGTGTCTGTGATTTTGTGCTATAATCATTTGGTTTCTAAACTAGGGATAGTTTCTGCCTGGCATTCAGTACTGCTAGGATGGACTTTCATTCTCAACGCCCCTGAACATGATAAATGAATACAAATAAATGTTGAAATCTATAATATAATATAATATAATATAATATAATATAATATACGGTGGCGCAGTGGGTAGCACTGCTGCCTCGTAGTTGGGAGATCTGGGGACCTGGGTTCCCTTCCCGGGTCCTCCCTGCGTGGAGTTTGCATGTTCTCCCCGTGTCTGCGTGGGTTTCCTCCGGGCGCTCCGGTTTCCTCCCAAAGAAATGCAGGTTAGGTGGATTGGCGATTCTAAATTGGCCCTAGTGTGTGCTTGGTGTGTGGGTGTGTTTGTGTGTGTGTCCTACGGTGGGTTGGCACCCTGCCCGGGATTGGTTCCCTGCCTTGTGCCCTGTGTTGGCTGGGATTGGCTCCAGCAGACCCCCATGACCCTGTGTTCGGATTCAATGGGTTGGATAATGGATGGACGGATGGATGGATAATATAATATAATTGTGGTGTGTACACACAGAAACCAAGAAAAAGCTATGATAAAGGGGCACTACCCTTTCCTTTAAGCACTGTATTCTTTTTAATTAGGGTAGCAAACGTTTTATATTCTAATAAAGTATGCCATTTATTTCTAACATTACTCTTCCTCTGAGTTTCTTTCCAACATTTAAAAATCTTACTCCCCAAGGAAAATGTTAGATGACTCTTCCCAGATGGTAGAACAACAACACTCCCTAGGTTGTTACATTACATAATGTCGTGTGTCGAAGTGCATAACTGAGGGGCTATTTGTTAAATGTAGCTAACACAAGGCAGTACATTAGATCCCACTGTCGAAATGGGACTGACTTGTGAAGTGAATTAAAACTGTACTCAACATGGTGCAACAAATGATTTTCAATGCAAACATGGTTTAAACTTAAAGCAAATGTTGTGAAGTTCCTAGTTGCTTTAATGAAACAATCACAAGTCAAGAGCCAACTGTATTATAAATGCAATAGAACAGTACACATTCCAACACGATGTCAACTCAAAGACAGCAAGATTTCAAGAAGCGACACAAAGCACATAATGCTGCATATGATTTGAGCTGCAAGAACAACATTAGATATTTACAAGTTTTTAAAGTAATATATCATACCATGACATATCGGTGAACAAACATGGTAGTCATGAAGAATGTATATACTGTAGATAGCACTGGCACCCCAGAGCCAGAACAGTGTATATTGTAATGCACCCTTGATCCTGAGCCTCAAACATGGTTCTATGCCTCACAATATGAAAACGTATGGAAAAGTGACCACGTCTCCAGGAGGAAAAGAAATATGCATGGAACTGACTGGTTTAGTAGTAGTACTGGCACATGTACAGAGTACTTTAGTAAAATACTGTTATTGTACAATTGAAAATGAAATGTAAGCAACTGTCTCTGTCATAGAAAGATAAATAGATAGAACTTTATTTGTCCCCAGGGGAAATGTGGCTTTTTACAGAAGCTTTTTAAATAAATAAATAAAAAAATACACACACACACTACAGTCTGAAAATACACCAGAATGACTAAAAGGAAAACTTCTGACTTGGCAGTCACAGTCACAGTGAGGCATTACCCAGGCACATTGCTGCTGGTATAAAGGAGCTCCAGTAGCATTTCTTGACAGACTTCTACTGAATAATTAATTGGTTGAAAGTACTCAGTGTTAGAGTGTCAAACAGAGGATGTGCAACTTTGTTTTGTTTTAATTCTCTCCTTTGGTATGACTTCTAGGGGGTCCACAATGTGTCCTAAAACTGAGTTTACCCTTTTAATTGGCTTGACGATTCAGTAGGCCTCTATTGAAGAGATGTTACCAGCCCAGCACATCACAGAGTAGAAAATCACACTGGTCATCACAGACTTGTAGAAGATGTGAAGGATGTCACTACCCACTTTAAAGGAGCACAATCTCCTGTAAGAAAAAATAGTCTGTCCAATCAGTCATTGATATCGACCCCCAAGTACTTGTAGGAGTTCATCACCTCTTCATTCACTCCCTCCCTAATGATTAGACGCTCTGCTGCAGCAAAAGTCAATAACCAATTGTTTTAGATAGATAGATAGATAGATAGATAGATAGATAGATAGATAGATAGATAGATAGATAGATAGATAGATAGATAGATAGATAGATAGATAGATAGATAGATAGATACTTTATTAATCCCAATGGGAAATTCACATTCTCCAGCAGCAGCATAATGATACAATAAATAATATTAAATTAAAGAATGATAATAATGCAGGTGAAAAACAGGCAACTGAAAAACTTTGTATAATGTTAAATGTTAACGAGGAGCCTACTGAGCGCCCTTCGCTCTGCCACAGATGTTAAATGTCCAGCTCCATGCCAACAATAGAGCCTGCCTTCCTCACCAGTTTGTCCAGGCGTGAGGCGTCTTTCCTCTTAATGCTGCCTCCCCAGCACACCACCACGTAGAAGAGGGTGCTCGCCACAACTGTCTGATAGAATATCTGCGGCATCTTATTGCAGATGTTGAAGGATGCCAGCCTTCTAATGAAGTATAGTCGGCTCTGTCCTTTCTTGCACAGCGCATCAGTATTGGCAGTCCAGTATAATTTATCATCCAGCTTTTTATTTTGCTCACAATTCTTTTTGCACCAAAACACAAAATTCACCACCTGACTGCTATACTCTGGCTTATCCCCTTTATCAATACACCCTGAAAGTGCAGAAGCATTTGAGAATTTCTGCAAGTGACAGAACCTGGTGTTATACTTGCTGTATACTTGGAGGTTTACAGAGTGAAGATAAAAGGAGACAGGACTACTCTTTGTGCTCCAGTGTTGCTCACACAGAAGCACAGTTCTAGTGTTTCACAAACTGTGGTCTGCCCGCAAGATAGTCAAATTTGCAGAATACCATACACTCATCCACCTGCATATCCCTGAGCTTAACAGAGATGGCTGGATGGCATTGAAGGCACTGGAGAAATCAAAAAACACATTACAGAAGTTACCCAGTCACATATTTAAAAATGTGAAATTCAACTCTGCTGAGAACTTACAGTAAAGAGATACTATAGTAAAAAAGGAAAATCACAATCAGAGACACAGTCATGAAAATGCTTCTACTGCAGAGTTATTGGTGGTCTAATGTAGCAGCTCTCCTTTGTTGAATCGAGATGGGATAAGTCAAGCAAATTTAAACTGGTAAAGAGTGCATCAACCTTGTGATGGACTGGTGTCTCATCCAAGGACTGTTCCTGCCTTACTGGGATAGGCTCCAGCTTCCCCACAACCCTGTTCTGGATAAGTGGGTTTAGGCACTGGTTGGATGAATGGAAGAGTGCATCAAATGGCCAGTGAAACATTTGGAAAAAATATGCAAATAAATGATAGAGTACTGTAAAGACTACATAAGCCATTCATAATACACGGAAAGACACAGTAGAAAATAGAGAGACAGATTAATTTTTCTACTAATTACACTGAATGAGGATGTGCCTTTCGAGCATAGAGCACAGTTTCAGAGTTTTTTGTTTTTTTTATGGCATACCACCTCAAGCAAGTACTGTACCGCCATTTCTTCAGTCCTAAATTGTTGAGTACTGAAATCTCACTAGGCACAACTGAATGTGATATTTCTTTAACACCAAAATCCCCTCACCACTCTGACCCTCACTCTTCTTCTTCTTCATCTTTTCCCACTTTTATGTGGGGTCGATATGCTTGATTAATCTTTTACATACATACAGCTTGGTCCTGCACCTCTTCTTCATTCAGACCTATTTCCATTCATATTTCCTTTTTCTTTATCCATCCACCTCTGCTTTGGCCTCCCTCACTTTGTCTTTCCCTCTATTTCCATTCCCATCACACTTTTGCCCAGATATTAACTGTCTCACCTCATCACATGTTCATACCACTTCAGCCTACTTTCCTATATTTTTTATATTTTTGTATATTTATTTATAAAATTTATATATATATATATATATATATATATTTGTATATTTTTCTCTCCCACTTTTGTTGTACCTTTTTTTGTGGCACAGGTCTCGTTCTATGTTCAGTCTATTGCTGTATTTGTTTTTTAAGGAGGGATGAAGTGTACTGAACATTGGAAATTACCATATGTCTAAAAATAGCTTTCCGCTGTTGATTAAAATTAAAGATATTAATATTATTGAGCGCTAAAATGATAGTCAGTCATTCTCCAACCCGCTATATCCTAACATGGGGTCACGGGGGTCTGCTGGAGCCAATCCCAGCCAGCGCAGAATGCAAGGCAGGAACAAATCCCAGGCAGGGCGCCAGCCCACTGCAGGGCACACACACCCATACCAGGGCCAATTTTAAGATCGCCAATGCACCTAACCTGCATGCCTTTGGACTGTGGGAGGAAACCCACACAGACACGGGGAGAACATGCAAACTCCATGCAGGGAGGACCCGAGAAGCAAACCCAGGTCTCCTTACTGTGAGGCAGCAGCGCTACCACTGCAGCACCGTGCCGCCCACTAAAATGATATGAGAGATAAATTTGTTTTAGTATTAATAAT
Source organism: Erpetoichthys calabaricus (assembly GCF_900747795.2). Taxonomy (NCBI): domain Eukaryota; kingdom Metazoa; phylum Chordata; class Cladistia; order Polypteriformes; family Polypteridae; genus Erpetoichthys; species Erpetoichthys calabaricus. The sequence goes on along the minus strand of NC_041400.2, from coordinate 65,568,808 downwards.
TGCCAACAATTTTCTCATTCCTCATTGTATATTCTTCTCCAAATTAAAAAAAAAATTAAAATGATAATAAACAGGTCAGGTTTACCAAAACTAAAAATATTGTAACATCGTTTGAGCAGACCTAAGGGAGAGGCAGAGACACACTATGCAGACTAGTCGTACAGTAGAGAGGGTTAAAAGAAAGCACTTACCTGTTAGGATGCTCTTTTTGCAGAATCCATTGGGTTTGGTGTGTAGCTCTCTGGAAGTCTTGATCCTGGCATTGATTAGTTGAAGGATGTGGGGGGTGTGAGCTATTTGTGGGAGTCTTTGAATTGGTGGGGGATAAGAAAGTGGAGAACAAGGCTCAGGTGGGTGAGACAGGAGTGGAGTGTTATAGCAGCTGCACTGTGAGACTATGAGTGGTGGAACTGAAGTGCTGTCAAGCATGGGTACTCAGGCTCAGACACTTTGTAACCAACAACACTTTTAAGGCACACTTTTTCTACATGGCATCTGCTCATATACCACATGTGGCGCACTTGCTGACACAACTTTCTTTTCCATCCACAGTTCAGATTGGCATCGACTGAAAGGTGAGTGATGCCACTTTTGGTTCTCCACCACCAAGCCCTGCCCTTTTCTGGATCCAGTAGTATAAATCCACCCAGCACCAGAAGGAGGCAGTCAGTTTGACTTGCACACTGCAACTGAGCTGAATACCCAGGAACACTTCTTTCTTTTCATATTTTAGCACTCATGCATGCTTGCTTATATTTTTTATTCCTCATTATTAAACTGGGGCCTACTGGTTCCCCAGATCTCTTTATCTTAAGAGATTTGTTTAGGTCATTTTTAGCCTTGTTGATTTGGTAGTGCTAAAAGTACTATAACACTACTACTACCAACACCAAATTGCTCTGCTACTACTCAGTTAATAACAGCTTTGTTGAAGAAAGATGTTATTGTTACCAAATATATTAGTCCATAAATGACAAAAAAGTTTTAGGACGCTTTCATAATATATTGTTTTAGAGGTAGAAATAAGGGCAGAAAATCACTAAACTTGGCAAAGAATCAATAGGTATCAGATGTTAGCATGTTTATCTAATTAGGGAAGGGATATCAGGGAGCCAGAAACTTTGCTCTCTTTGTATCTCTCTCTTTTGACTTCATATTCTGCCAAGCCATGTAAACTGATGATCAATTTACTTTGATTTACATCCCAGCTCTACATTTGACTATTCTAGTGCTTAGCTGATATTTCTCTCCATTTCCCTGTCTGTTGTGTAAATATTGTCTTTTCCAACAACGCTCATTAGCAATAACATTCTGTAATATACAGGTCCAGTTTCACATCTCTGGCTCTCCAAAGCCATTTAAGGATTCACCCAATTTTAATGCGTCCTGTTTAAAATCAGTAGACTTTAGTCCATTTTGACAAATGACTAATTCAACTGCTTCTCTAGATGTTGATGGAGTTTGAAGTTTAAAAACTATTAAACTGTCATAGACATGGATCTCAGCAATATTTTTTACTACACTGGAAGGGTAAAGGGCCTGGAGATGGTTTAAGGGTTCCAGCGAATGACAATCATGTTCCTCGCCTGCTCGGGTACTATATCACTACCCTTGGAAGCACGATGGGCACATATGCAGCTTGCACCTTTGGAAGGGGAATCTGTTGTTATTTTTAACTTCTGTTAACTGTGTTTGCACTTTTTGTGTACATATAATTAACTTTGTGCAATTTCAAACTATTTTATACTGCCAAGTTGTTTTGTATTGTATGGATGGTCATCACCATTTTGGGGCACATTGTTTGTAGCCACAGCCATATCATATATATTCTCTATGCCCAGTGTTGGTCATTTAGAATGAGGTCATGTGACGTTTAATGTCATCATAGTGCTCCTATATATGATGTCGGCACATAGCTTCTGATATCTGTGTATAGGATCTTAATTGTAATATCTGTTTTTCGTATATCTTTAGTATTACTGGAAGCTTGCAACATTAGTGTTAGGATCTCTTGCTTTGATTTCTTTGACTACAGCTTTTCCTTAACATCTCTGGTTTTGTTTTTTCTTTGCTTTGTTGGTTTCTGACCCCTGCCTATCTTTTGCCTTAATTTCTGCCATAACCTTGTTTTTCATTTCCTATTTCCAATACTCTGTATAGCCTTCTAACAATTTTGTCTATTTCTTAACATCTCAGAAAGAAGGCTTACCACAAAGAAAAAAATATTAATTTGGCTATTTTCCATGTTAGATATTCTGCTATGATCCATGGAGTCATTCAAAGGTATATACATCAGTTCAATAATTTCCTGGCCAAATATTTCCAGTAGAGAGGGACAGAATAGTCTTTTACTGGTTCTGATACACTGGAGTCTACAGTGCCTATAAAAATATTCACCACCTTGCAAGTTTTCACATTTAATCACTATACAACATTTAATCACAGTGGATTTAATTGGACTTTTTTTTTTAAATTGAGGAACAGAAAAAGACTCTTTAATGTCAAATGTATATACAATTATAAAGTCAAGTATATATACAAACATAAAACAGAAAATAAGTGAACACATTTGTGTCCTCTGCCTATGTTCTGGTATCCAGTAGAGGCAGCCATAGCAGCCTCGATTCTGTGTACACAAGTTTCTTTCAGCTTTGCACACCTTGACATTGCATTTTTACTTTATTCATCTTTGCAAAACTGATGAAGCTCTGTCAGCTTAAATAGGGATCATGAGCATTGTTAGGCAAGTTACTCCGGAAGAGTAATAAGTTACTTTTATTACTCTTAACTTATTATTCTTTCAAAGAGTAATAATATCACTTTACTTATTACTGAATCTTCTTCTTCTTCTTTTGGCTACTTCCATTAGGGGCTGCAATAGCGGATCATCTTCTTCCATATCTTTCTGTCCTCTGCACCTTGTTCTGTTACACCCATCACCTGCATGTCCTCTCTCACCACATCCATAAACCTTCTCTTAGGCCTGCCCCTTTTCCTGTTGCCTGGCAACTCTGTCCTTAGCATCCTTCTTCCAATATACTCGGCATCTCTCCTCTGCACATGTCTAAACCAACGCAATCTTGCCTCTCTGACTTTGTCTCCCAACCATCCAACTTGAGCTGACCCTCTAATGTACTCATTTCTAATCCTATCCATCCTTGTCACACCCAGTGCAAATACCAAAAGTAATTAATTACATTACTTGTTATATTACTATATTAGTCTTATTAGTATATTCAACATATAAATGGGTCATACAACAAGCTTGTTTTAAAACAAAACCACTATATTGGAACAATTAACCTTGTAGAGAAGGAGTCCACAATCAAACTTCATAATCACAGAAATTGCAGCCTGTGTGAAAAATTATGTCAGTATCGTGATACACTTGGAAATAATACTCTGAAAATTTCAGAAATTGTATTTATTGTCATAATTATGACAAACAAAACGCAATATGTTGGACATGTCTGTAACATTGCTCAAGGCCATGGTCATTATTTTACCTTTTTAACATTGAACCAGTCGCTAAGGCACACATGCTTGTTCACATTTTCAAATGTCAGATTAATTCCCTTTTTTGTGCACAATATGAAAAAGAAAAAAATGGCAGCTGCAAAATGCAGGATGGAGTAAGATCAAGTATAACAAATAAACTAAATCACAACATCCCAAGTTTATTGTCAGGTTGTATGCAGATAATTTTGTTTGTTTGTATTTATTAATATTTAGTTTCTTTTTTTATGAAATAAAAAATATTACTTAGTATAGTATTGAATTGCCTCTGTGATTACTCATTGTGGGTATTTTGAAACCTTAAAGTTGCAGGAGCTGTAGAATGTCTAGTAAAAGAAGGGCCTTTCTTATTGAAGAAACAGGTTTACACACCACAGTGTTCTCAGCCTTTTAATGGATGATTTGGAGGAGTGATGACTTACAAAAAATAACCTTAAAAGTAGCATTAGAAACTCAGGAATTCAAAAATCTCAGGAACTGACCTTCTTGAAAATAATAGACACACAAAGACCTGCCCTTTCTGTATTCTTAGTTAACTTAATAACAATACACTTTATCATCACTTAAATAATTAAAAAAAAGCAATGCCATAATCCATGAGGGAATGCTTGGAAGCGTATAACTCACCTGCACAGTTCCATATGTTTCTAGCCAGGTTAGTTATATCGAACTCTGCAGATGTTAGCATGGCCAGCTCTTCATTGCAGTGTGTGCATACTAGTTTGTTTTTACATAGAGAGCCGTCCGAAATGTTTGTTTTAAAACAAAAGTTTCCACCTAGAAACGACACAGGTGTCTCTACTATTGTTATATTAATACTGTAACTTGCATGGGATAAAACATTTATATATACAATGTATGGAAAATTTCAGTTCAGGAAATTGCAGCAGATGAGACAAGATGAAAGCGGAAGAGTAGTTCAGTTCAGTTCAGATGAGAAAGGGCTGACCCTGTTACCCAGAGAAGGATCGAGACCGTAATTCTGTAATTTCGTGATCATTTTGTACTATGTTATTTTTAATGCATCAAGGCCTTTACATTAATCTCAAGCATTTGTTGATAGCTCTGTTATATATACATATATATTTCAGTTTGAAAATTCAAAACTGATTGGGTGGGCGAAGGAATTGCCCACTAACGCCCATCCATGACTACGCTACTGGTACATAGGATTGAAAAAAAAAAACTGCATTCTAGTAACACAGTGTTATTTGGATTAGTAACTGTAATATTATTACTGTTTTGTAAATTATAATCCCTTACACTGCTCATTACTGGGGAAAGTAATAATATTACAGTAACACATTTCTGCCCAACACTGATCATGAGTGAGCAGCCTTTTCCCAAGTCAAACCACAAATTCTCAGTTGGAGATCAAGACTCTGGTTTGGCCATTCCAGGACATTAGCATTGTTCTTAAACCATTTCTGTGTAGCCTTCACTTTGTGTCTGGGGTTATTGTCTTGCTGGATCACAAATCTTCTTCCAGGGTGCATTCATTTGACCCTCTATCCTCACAAGTCCACCAGGGCCTGCTACACAGCAAGATACTGCCACCAGCATGCTTCATGGTGTGGATGGCATATATTTAATGTGCAGTGTTTGGCTTGCATCAAACATGACATTTAGTCTGATAGCCACAATCCTCAATTTTGGACTCATCAGACCACAGAAGTTTCAGAGTCTCCCGTGTGCTTTCTGCAAACTCTAGCTGAGATGTCACATGTGTTTTATCTCTTTGCCTCTCTCCCATAAGAGTTATGACTGATAATGCACCCAGACATTCTCTCCAATTTCAATGACTGTAGCTTGTAAGCCCTTCAGAAACATTATAGGTCTCTTGGTTGTCTCACCTCACTAGTCTTTCTCTTGCATAATCACTCAGTTTTTTTGGAGGGCCTGCTCTAGGCAGATTTACAGCTGTGCCATAATGTTTCCATTTTTTAAATGACTGATTTACCTGTACTCCAAAGGATATTTTATGACTTAGATATTTTTAAATATCCATCCCCTGACTTGTGCTTTTCAATCTCCTTTTCATGGAGATGTTTGGAGTGTTCTTTATATCTTAATTGTGTAGGTTAGGCTACAATACTGACTTACCACAAGTTGCCCTTCCAGATAAGATGCCTTTATACTACAATAAACTGGAACCCCTTGACCCCAGACAGGTGATCTCCATTGACCAAATTTTGTGACTAAGACTGATTTACTGCATCAGTGGTGATGATTTTGGTTTGCCATATAATACTTCTGTGACTGGTTATTTTCTGTTTTATATTTGTAATTCATTTAAACCACTTTGCAGGGATCGATTTTTTACTTTGACATTAAAAAGACTTTTTCTGTTGATCAATAGCAAATAGACAAATTAAATCCACTGCGATTCAATGTTTAATAACAATAAAATGTGAAAACATCCAAGGGAGTTAATATGTTTTACAGGTATTATGTATATATATATATATATAGATATATGTATACATTGTAAGAAGATGCTATGTAGCGCCTGACCCGACACAGATTGACACGGGAGGCACAGGTAAAATAAAACAAACTTTTATTTTTCTTCACCTGTTGGGCACGTCTTCCCTGTGAACCCCACAGGCAATACACAGTCCAAATCACTAAGCACACAAGTAAAGCAAAGCACTTCTCTTTCCTCTCTGGCACCACCACTCCTCCCAGGCAACCTTGTCCTCCTCCACCTGACTCTGGCCGTTGGCTCCCTTTTATTGGGTACCCGGAAGTGCTCCATGTGGTTGATTATCGACATCTGGCTAGACTTCCGGGTAAGGCAAAACCAGTGCCCAAAAGGGGCCAGCTGGTCCTGTTGCAGCACCTCCTGGCTGCACCTGTGGAACCCCACAGGGCTGCACAGAACTCCAACCCCCATAAAGCCCTGGGGGAGTCTGAGGCACCGCTGCAACCCAGGGAGGCTGCCATCTAGCATCCAGGGGGAGATGCTGGGCTTCCCACCCTTGTCCCCCTGGCAGATGTGGTGAAGGGGCGTCCCGGCCAGACATGAGCCTCGGCCATCCGTCACAGGGCCCTTTCCTCAGTTGAGCCCCGTAGGGTTCAGCAGCCCATCCTGTGAGGGCTGGTCTTCTCCATGTTGGGGAGTTGGGATCTTCCCGTCTGCGGATCTGCCCTGTGGAGATACAAGTGACAGGTTTGGGGGTGTTGCCCCGATCCCCACGCCAATTGGACATCCTCTCTGGGCAACACCGCCAGACGTGGCCACAGCGCCTACAGTTATAGCAACACCGCTCCCCTTCGAATCGACCCCTGCGGGATCGGAAGCAAGATGGGAAGTCCTGCTCCCTCGTCTGCTCCCCTGAGGGCACCTGACGTTTGCGCCCCTTCACAGTGCAGCCCTCCACTGCCTTTATGCAGATGGGCTCGCGCTGCGCACTGTCAGGAGGATCCATTTCTTTTTCCAGGATCTCCTCTTGCTCTGGGGCGCACCAACAGTCTGGGTCACTTTATTGAAAGAAGAAAGACCCCCCCACTATCTTCACCCCTTTAGACGTCCACGAGACTGAGGCCAGCAGTTGCAGCAAGGCTGTTTGGCAGCCAATGTCTATCAGCTGCCCCCCTGCACACTCCTCTGCTGCGCTGTCAGTCATTGCGGCTGCGTCTCTTGTAGGAGGCGTGGTTGCCTGGTAAGCAGAACTGATCACTGCTGCCGCTGCACTCTGCCCACCCCTTTCATCTACGGCACAGGCCTCATTCACCTGTACCGCTGCGTCCTATAAGATGGATGAACTCGCACTGCGCCGCTTTAGCCACTCCATGATGGCTCCTAATGGCGAGCCGAGGTTCTTTTCCAGTGCTTCCTTTGTCTCCTGCAGGACCTGAATAACTTGAACAAGGGACTGCAAGGGTAGGAGGAGAGCCTCCACCTCCCAAGCATCCCAGAAAAAGTTATTTGTTCGGCCGGCAGTGGACTCGGACTTACTTCGTCCTCTCCCACCGCCCGCCAGCCATCAAGGCCCTGCATGTCACTCGCGGGCTCCATCGGGGGTCCCTCCAGATCGGGGTGGAGGTTCGCCATTCCCGTCTTAATGCCCTCATTGGCAGGAAACCAACACACACCCTCCACCCCCTCACCTGCTACTGGGAGGAACTCCTGCTCATTTAGCAGGAACACCGTGCCGGGAAGCTCGTCCAGGGTCTCCTCCTCCAGCCGATAGACTGAGCCGAAGGGAAGGCACAGGTCAGCCTCGCTCTATCCCAAGCTCACTTTGCTGTCACGCCACGGACACACGTCCTCAGGCCACCAACGGGTGCTTCGCCCCTTGGCGTCTAGGAGGTAGGCAGACGCGAACACGGAAAAACCTTCCCGCGGCCCTTCACCCCTGGGCCCATCACCTACCTCCTGCTGCAACCCGTGGTGCTGGTTAGCGTGGCGGCGTCTGGCGGCTGACTTCTGTGTATGTCTCGCTTTATTCTTCCCCATTATCACGGCATCCTTAGGAGCTCCCTGGTGGTTGTTCTGCGACCTCCCTGCCACATGTGTGCACTTCGGTGTGCTGTCTCGGGGTGCGCCTCCTGCATGGCTGTGCAGTATGCGTGCCTTCACTGCTGTGCCGGGTCCTTACACAAATTTTGAGACAGGTCCCGGCCCAAAAACACGAACCGGAAACCGATGCTATGTAGTGCCTGACCCGACACAGATTGACACGGGAGGCACAGGTAAAATAAAACAAACTTTTATTTTTCTTCACCTGTTGGGCACGTCTTCCCTGTGAACCCCACAGGCAATACACAGTCCCAAGCACTAAGCACACAAGTAAAGCAAAGCACTTCTCTTTCCTCTCTGGCACCACCACTCCTCCCAGGCAACCTTGTCCTCCTCCACCCGACTCTGGCTGCTGGCTCCCTTTTATTAGGTACCCGGAAGTGCTCCAGGTGGTTGATTATCGACATCCGGCTGCACTTCCGGGTAAGGCGAAACAAGTGCCCAAAAGGGGCCAGCAGCTCCTGTTGCAGCACGCCCTGGCAGCACCTGCAGAACCCCACAGAGCTGCACAGAACTCCAACCCCCATAAAGCCCTGGTTGCACCGCTGCAACCCAGGGAGGCTGCCATCTAGCATCCAGGGGGAGATACTGGGCTTCCCACCCTTGTCCCCCTAGCAGATGTGGTGAAGGGGCCTCAGCCATCCGTCACAATATATATAAATCAAACCAAATTGTGTCTTTTAACTGCAAATCCCTCATTGTTTTTTAAATACATTTTAAAGCATTTAATGAATTTACTTGGAACATAAAGTGGCATATTCAAATGCCACGGCTGACTCATTTTATGACACTGCCCATGTTGTTTACATGATTGTATGTTCTGCACTTTAATGAAATTTGCCACTTAAATGCAGGGTGTGTTTTAGCTGAGCGGCTGTGTCGTGCCATGGACATCAAATAGGATGCAGAGCAGTGACTAATTATTGGTATATTACTAAATGAGGCTGTGCTGTTTTGTCCTTTGTTTCTAAGATGAGGTCTCTAAGTGCTGTTTTCAATAGCAAATGGATGTGAGCAAAGAATGATTATGTTTTTTTTTCCTTTTTACTATATAAAGTATTGAGGCTGTTACAAAATGGGAAGTTGTGAAGAACTTATTGTTTTATTTTTGGAATTTTAATATGTGATAATTTTTTAAGTTTTAAATATTCAAGATCAACCAAGTTCAATATTTCTCAGGCGCAAAAGCTAAAGGAGATGAAAGCCTCCTACAGGAAATGGGTTCCTTGAGCAAGCTGTCAGTGTTTTCCAAAGGGAAGGCATTAAAGCACTATGTAGGTGGTGGAAACAGCAGACATCTATAATCCTCCTACACATAAAGGTATACAGTATTTTCATTCCATACCCTGTGTTGTGTACTCCATTTCAAATGCTAAACACCACTCCTAGAAATGCTGCAGAAATGTTGTCTAACACATAAATAATGGAGAAATAAAGGTTTACAAAGAAAAATGATTTAAAAAAAATAAAGTGAAAAGGTACTGTTCAGAATTAAAATGGTTAATGCATGTGGGAAGATTTGAAACCTAAAAATCTTTTCATCCAATTCTCCTTTAGGACCAAGGTTGGATTGGGACATCACATTTTACAAGAAATATGTGAATTTTAGTGGCCTACTGGATATTTGCTGCATACACTAAGATGCCTGTGTTATGTCATGGCATAAAGTCCAATCAGATCAATTAATGCACAAACAGTCCGCCTATATAACAAGCTAAAACAACCAAATCTATAATAAGAGCTCATGCAGCAGTGTAAACTAAATTCATAGACTCAGTGGCCTAGTAGTTTCTGTCATAAACATTACAACAAAGCAATACAGAAAGAAAATACACACTGTACGTACCATAGCAGCTGTGATGACATCATTCATTGATAGTAAATAGCTGTCAAAGTGTGCATAATCACAAAATTTACAAGTCTACATGCTTCAGCACTGCGAGCTTGATGGCAAAGTGCAACTCCAAATCCAATACAGACAAAAAAAAAAATTAGCCTTAACTTTAAACTGTCAAAAGTCGTTAGAGCAGACAACATTTTTCAGCATTGCTAGTTGAATACCTTCTCTGTGTCGGGAGGATGCAATAGCTTAAATGCTATCATATTTACTAAGCAACAAAATTATGTTCATAAAAGTACCTTGGTATGCTATATTATCCTCATAGGCCGCACAAACAGTGAAGTAACGTTAGTTAGGGAGCATACAGTAGATTTCCAGGCAATTCTGATTTCAGAATTTAAACACCGGTTATATTCAAGACACATAAGTTTGTATCAGATTTAGTACCACACAGGAAAGGTGACCAAAAACTGATTTGAAAAGTTGATGTATTTTCTGGTTTACATCTTTCTTACAAAATCAGTGTCCATATTTTTCGAGCATCTTAGAGTAGGAAAACAGTCCTAACTGGCTCAAAAATCTCACGGAAATTTGATCCTACTCTTAGGAGTAGGAGTAATAGCATTTTATTACATTTTCCTAATTTAATAAACTACTCACAACTTCACAAGGATTTAGTAGAGCTTATGAGCTGTCTTAAATTGTTAGGACCTGCCAGACGATGAAGTTCACAGATTGGCACACACATCCCAGGAAAGGCTGATTGTTATGAAAAAGCTCATAAAAAATGATTGGTCTGACAAACACAGAATAATGTCCATAACAAATATTATTATATATTACATAATCAGACCATCTACATGGAGAAGCTGAAATGAAAATGTGAATTTTTTGGCCACAGGGAATGTGCAGATATGCAACAGTGAATTTTTAGGTGTCACACCCAACCATTTCTTGAATTTTGCACTAAACTTAGAACATCCTTATAATGCAAGAGGTAATATGCAGTTATACATTTCCCCACAACATCATATGAAGCAATGTTAAAGCAAGCTACATTCATGCAAACTGGCACAGATAGACATTATTGCTCCAAATGCGGATGATGTGGATATGATGTCAGTATCACCACACAGGTGGTCATAGATGCAAACTGTATTGTAATAGCTATCATATTACCCTGAAGATAAATGTGACTCAATGGGTCATTGAGAGAAAGGTCGCACCGGTATGCTGAGCTCTGCATTCCACAAACCCCTAGAACATCCCTGTTACACTTTACAAGTCCAGGAAGGTTTAAGAAGACAAACAGAGACTCCCGGAGCATTGGATAAATACAGCCTCAAAGAGGGTAAGTGGAGATCATGGAGAGGGACACAGTATGCCACAGTGGAAGTCAATCAGGATCACTGGAAGAGCGAACACAACTTAAAATCGTGTTTTTAGTGTAACGTTTACTTTATGTGGCATTTCATATGACCATAACAGTGAGAAGGCGATTCTTCTGAAAGTACAACTGTGGATCGTCCATTGTTAAATAAATGTGCCCATTATCAGGCTTAACTATCAGTTGATGTAGGTGTCTTAGTCTTTCCATATTGGTGCTCGTTACAGTGTCACTCTTGATATTGTTGCAAAGTGGCAACAATTACGTGTAATTTAAAGCACAATGTCCTATCTTATTATATGCCCTACTACTTTGAATAGTATTATTATCTTTGTGGTAAAGCCTTAGGATTACTATCAGAAAACTACAAATAGGTCAAATCTATTTAATAACTCCTGTCTTAAACTGTGTCTCTTACTGGTCCTTACTGCTTGCAAGAACCTATGAGCCTCACACTGTGAGTGGCCATCAGTTTCCTTTTGAGGTGGCACCATGCTCAAATGTAAAAGCAGCTTACAAAAGAGCAGCCTAACTACCCAACACCAACAGATTACCTGTGATAGGACTTCTTAGAGACACTGTAATATTTTTAAAAGAAAAATAATCCATATTTGGAAACAATGGTGACTGTGAGCAATGGTAGACATGAAGGAGGGGCAGGCAAAAGTTCATAAACAAAGACCTCTGGATAATTGAAACACCAAAGCCAAGATGCAAGACAAGATAGAAGTCAGGAAACAAAACAGAATAAGTAAGTATGCAGGCTCATTCTTGCTTTGTGGTGAATAAGGTGTACAAATGAAGTAATTTATTCTTCCTTGTTTAACTTAAGTTGTTTGTCTGTATCTGTCCTTTTCAGTGCCACTAACCAGGCTACAACTCATGATCAAATCAAATCAAATCAAAATTTATTTATAAAGCACAATTTTAAAACACATAAGTGTAAACCAACGTGCTGTACAATAAAATCAAAAAGTATCAATAATAAATCAGTAAACAAACAAAAGACAAAAATTACATAAATACTAAAACAAATAAGTTAAAAGAACTGAATAGAAGATAAACAATTTTCAGAAAAACAATGGATATGAAAAAAAGAATAAATTATTAATAAAACTGATACCAGATTACTCATATACAGTTAAAAGCAATCAAAAACAAGTGTGTTTTAAGTCTTGATTTAAACATTTGGCAGAGCATTCCATAACTTTAGTGCTAGAACTACAAAGGCATGATCACCCCTTGTCTTCATATTAGACTGGCACAACCAACAATTGCTGCTGAGAGGAACGTAAAGAGCAAACTGGTGTATACAGAACCAGCAACTCGGCCAGATAGGATGGGGCAGCACCATTTAGTGACTTATAACCAAAAGTAACATTTTAAAATGAATCCTAAATTTAACTGGGAGCCAATGAAGCGAGGCCAGAATTGGAGTAATGGACACAACTTTCTGTGACTCAGTAAGAAAACAATGAATTTTCTGGTGTAATTATTTAAGACCATCAGGAGCGGTAGGAAGTATTTTTAATCCATAAGACTGCATTGGTAGGCAACTTCCCTGTTCTTTACAGAACTTGTGTTTCTTACAGTATTATATATACAGTGATAGATTTTTCCATTCAGAGATCTACAGTATGTGCAAGACTTGCTAAACATTACTTTAATAGTATCAAATTATGAGTATTATATGGGTAGAGTAAAATATGCCTCCAGTAGGTCCTGAAAGATGTTTTATACAAACTTCAGTAATTGTACTGAAGTGATGATACATAAACAGTATCTCCAGGTACTGCTCTGGGGAAAAATAAATTCTGCCTAATATGTTCAAGCAGGAAAGAGACAAGCAGCTACAGAGGATGCACAAGCGAGTGTGTTTCTTCATGCCAGTCCCAAGCTCGGGTAAATGGGGAGCGTTATGTCAGGAAGGGCATCCGGCAACAATATGCGGACAATGATACAAATTTCCATGCCAAATCAGTCGAGCCCCCGGTTAACAACAACTGCCACCAGTACTGTTAACCAACAGGGTGCTGGTGGAAATTGGGCTGCTGTTGGTCGAAGAAGGAGAAGAAGAGGGGGAAATGTGTCCAGAGGCAGGAGGAAGGTAAAGAGAGTGGAACTGAGAGTAGGAACTTTGAATGTTGGCAGTATGACTGGTAAGGGGAGAGAGTTAGCAGATATGATGGAGAGAAGGAAAGTTGATGTCTTGTGCGTGCAAGAGACTAAATGGAAGGGGAGTGAGGCCAGGTGGAACAGAGGTGGTTTCAAATTGTTCTATCATGGTGTGGATGGGAGGAGAAATGGAGTAGGGGTTATTCTGAAGGAACAGTATGTCAAGAGTGTTTTGGAGGTGAATAGAGTGTCATGTTTAGGAAGCTGGAAATTGGAGGTGTGATGATGAATGTTGTTAGTGCATATGCCCCGCAAGGTGGGTGTGCGATGGATGAGAAAGAAGATTTTTGGAGTAAGTTGGATGAAGTGATAAGCAGTGTACCCAAGGGACAGAAAGTGGTGAGTGGAGCGGATTTCAATGGACATGTTGGTGAAGGGAACAGAGGAGACGAGGAGGTGATGGGTAGGTATGGTGTCAAGGAGAGGAATGAAGAAGGTCAGAGGATAGTGGATTTTGCCAAAAGGATGGACATGGCTGTGGTGAATACGTATTTTAAGAAGACGGAGGAACATAGGGTGACATACAAGAGTGGAGGAAAATGCACACAGGTGGATTACATCCTATGCAAAAGAGTCAATCTGAAGGAGATTGAAGACTGCAAAGTGGTGGCAGGGGAAAGTGTAGTTAAGCAGCATAGGATGGTGGTCTGTGGGATGACATTGGAGATCAAGAAAAGGAAGAGAGTGAGGGCAGAGCCAAGGATCAAATGGTGGAAGTTGAAAAAGGAAGACTGCAAGGTTGAGTTTAGGGAGGAGGTGAGACAGGCACTGGGTGGCAGTGAAGAGTTACCAGACAGTTGGGCAACTACAGCAGATGTAGTAAGAGTGATAGCAAGAAGGGTGCTTGGTGTGACAACTGGACAGAGGAAGGAGGAAAAGGAAACCTCGTGGTGGAATGGGGAAGTACAGGAGAGTAAAAAGAGTAAGAGGATGGCAAAGAAGAAGTGGGACAGTCAGAGAGATGCAGAAAGTACACAAGAGTACAAGAAGGTAAGGTGCAAGGTGAAGAGAGAGGTGGTGAAGGCTAAAGAAAAGGTGTATGATGAGTTGTATGAGAGGTTGGAAAATAAGGAGGGAAAAAAGTACCTGTACCAATTGGCTAGACAGAGGGACATAGCTGGGAAAGATGTGCAGCAGGTTAGGGTGATAAAGGATAAAGATGGAAATGTACTCACAAGCGAAGAGAGTGTGTTGAGCAGATGGAAAGAGTACTTTGAGAGGTTGATGAATGAAGAGAATGAGAGAGAGAAGGTTGGATGATGTGGAGATAGTGAATCAGGAAGTGCAACGGATTAGCAAGGAGGAAGTAAGGACAGCTATGAAGAGGATGAAAATGGAAATGAATGGTCCAGATGACATACCTGTGGAAGCATGGAGGTGTTTAGGAGAGATGGCAGTGGAGTTTTTAACCAGATTGTTTAATGGAATCTTGGAGAGTGAGAGGATGCCCGTGGAGTAGAGAAGAAGTGTACTGGTGCCAATATTTAAGAATAAGGTGGATGTGCAGGACTGTAGTAACTACAGGGGAATAAAATTGATGAGCCACAGCATGAAGGTATGGGAAAGAGTAGTAGAAGCTAGGTTAAGAAGTGAGGTGATGGTTAGTGAGCAGCAGTATGGTTTCATGCCAAGAAAGAGCACCACAGATGCAATGTTTGCTCTGAGGATGTTGATGGAGAAGTATAGAGAAGGCCAGAAGGAGTTGTAGTGCGTCTTTGTGGACCTGGAGAAAGCATATGACAGGGTACCTCGAGAGGAGCTGTGGTATTGTATGAGGAAGTATGTAAGAGTTGTACAGGATATGTACGAGGGAAGTATGACCGTGGTGAAATCTGCAGTGGGAGTGATGGATGCATTCAAGGTGGAGGTGGGATTACATCAGGGATCGGCTCTGAGCCCTTTCTTATTTGCAATGGTGATGGAAAAGTTGGCAGACGAGATTAGACAGGAGTCCCCGTGGACTATGATGTTTACTGATGATATTGTGATCTGTAGAGATAGTAGGGAGCAGGTTGAAGAGACCCTGGAGAGGTGGAGATATGCTCTAGAGAGGAGAGGAATGAAGGTCAGTAGGAACAAGACAGAATACATGTGTATAAATGAGAGGGAGGTCAGTGGAATGGTGAGGATGCAGGGAGTTGAGTTGGTGAAGGTGGATGAGTTTAAATACTTGGGATCAACAGTACAGAGTAATGGGGAGTGTGGAAGACAGGTGAAAAAGAGAGTGCAGGCAGGGTGGAATGGGTGGAGAAGAATGTCAGGAGTAATTTGTGACAGATGGATATCAGTAAGAGTGAAAGGGAAGGTCTACAGGACAGTAGTGAGACCAGCTATGTTATATGAGTTGGAGATGGTGGCACTGACCAGAAAGCAGGAGACAGAGCTGGAGGTAGCAGAGTTAAAGATGCTAAGATTTGCATTGGGTGTAACAAGGATAGATAGGATTAGAAATGAGTACATTAGAGGGTCAGCTCAAGTTGGATGGTTGAGAGACAAAGTCAGAGAGGCGAGATTGCGTTGGTTTGGTCTTATGCAGAGGAGAGATGCTGAGTATATTGGGAAAACGATGTTAAGGATAGAGCTGCCAGGTAAGAGGAAAAGAGGAAGACCTAAGAGAAGGTTTATGGATGTGGTGAGAGAGGACATGCAGGTGATGGGTGTAACAGAACAAGATGCAGAGGACAGAAAGATATGGAAGAAGATGATCCACTGTGGCGACCCCTAATGGGAGCAGCCGAAAGAAGAAGAAGAAGATGTTCAAGCAGAAAAGAGACAAGCAAAATTGGCCATCTTTTCTTAACCGTTTTTTTTCCAAGCTGTTGCTGTCAATACAAGGCTACAGGGAATCATGATTTATTTTTCACAGGAAATGAATGAGCTTGTCATTCCATCACGTGCAGTTTTTTTCTGAATGTTCTGATTGAAAATGAGTAAATCCTAGTGAGAATGAGATGATTTGTGACAAGTTGGCCTCACAAGTATTGTGTCCTTTGTAGGCACTAAAATGGCTTTGCATCTCCTTTTTTAGGGGACTGTGATATCCAGTCCATTTATTGTCACTTTATTGATTGGATATTATCACTGCTAATCAGTCACTTAGGAACTGACCTGGAGATGCCTGCTGAGACTGACTAGACTTTTTAGGAGTGTTAATAGGTTTGATTTAAGTGATAAACTAGAATGTTCATATGCATTAAAACAAATTCTAGAGAAGTATTACAAACAGTGCTCTAACTGATGGTAGAGCGAACAAGAAATGTTAACGTCAAAATCTCCACTTGCTGCAGGGATATCGAACTGTTGGCCGTAAGTTTACGTCCCTACTACTTGCCCAGAGAGTTTGGACATGTCATTGTTGTCATCGTGTACATCCCTCCTCGGGCGGACAAGGAGTCAGCGAGTGACATCATCCATTCTGCTGTTGCTAAGTTACAAACGCAGCACCCTGAGGCGCTTGTGCTAATCGCTGGAGACTTTAACCATGTGACGCTGGACAAAACATTACCTGCATTCTCCCAGTATGTGGACTGTAACACCCGGGGAAATAAGACTATTGATTTACTGTATGCAAACGTTAAAGACGCATACAGCGCCACCCCGCTGCCTGCGCTTGGGAAAGCAGATCATAACCTGGTTCTGCTTCAGCCTCACTATAAACCAAAAGTGAGAGTCCTACCTGTAACCACACGATCATTCAGGAAGTGGACCCCGGAGGCTGAGAATACTCTGAGAGAATGTTTTGGAACTACAGACTGGGATATCCTGCAGGGATCTCATAGTGAGAACATTGAGGAAGTTGTTGACTGCACTACTGACTACATCAACTTCTGTATGGACATTGTAGTTCCAGTAAGAACAGTACGCTGCTATGCTAACAACAAGCCATGGATTACAAGTGACATCAAGGGCCTTTTGAACCAGAAGAAAAGGGCTTTTAAAGACGGTGATCAGCATGAGCTCAAGCGCGTGCAGAAGGAACTCCGAGTCCAGCTCAGGGCGGCGAAGGAGCAGTACAGGAGAAAGCTGGAGCAGAAGTTGCAGAATAACAGCATGAAGGACGTGTGGGATGGGATGCCCTCGGGACTCTCCCCTGTTCCAGGCTCAGGTTGAAGATGCGCTGTAGAGGACCCCCCAGCTCCGATGCACAGACCTTCAGCAGTCGTGGCAATACTCCATCTGGACCCGCTGCTTTGCTGGCACGAAGTCTCCTCAGCTCTCTGCTCACTTGCGCTGTTGTAATTATGGGTGGGGATGTCTTTCCTATGCTGGTATCAGCAGAAGGATGTGTGGAGGGTGCAATACTCCGAGGTGAGTGTGAGAGTGGGTTAGGGTGGTCAAACCTGTTAAAGAAGATGTTCATTTGGTTTGCTCTCTTCACGTCTCTTTCGATGGTGGTACCCCGCTTCGAGCTGCAGCCACTTTGGAAAACATCTTGTATCACCCCAGTCCCAAAGGTATCACGTCCTAGTGAGCTGAATGATTTTCGGCCTGTTGCTCTGACATCACATGTGATGAAGACCATGGAGAGGCTGCTGCTTCACCACCTTAGGCCACAGGTTCAACACGCCCTTGACCCTCTGCAGTTTCCATATCAGGAGAAGGTGGGAGCAGAGGATGCCATCATCTATATGCTACACCGATCCCTCTCTCACTTGGACAGAGGCAGTGGTGCTGTAAGAATTATGTTTCTAGACTTCTCTAGCACCTTCAACACAATCCAACCTCTGCTCCTTAGGGACAAGCTGACACAGATGGGATTAGATTCATACCTAGTGGCATGGATCGTGGACTATCTTAAAGACAGACCTCAGTATGTGCGTCTTGGGAACTGCACGTCTGAAATTGTGGTCAGCAACACAGGAGCGCCACAGGGGACTGTACTTTCTCCGGTCCTGTTCAGCCTATATACATCGGACTTCCAATACAACTCGGAGTCCTGCCATGTGCAAAAGTTCGCTGATGACACTGCTATCGTGGGCTGCATCAGGAATGGGCTGGAGGAGGAGTATAGGGACCTAATCAATGAGTTTGTTAAATGGTGCGACTCAAACCACCTACACCTGAACACCAGCAAAACCAAAGAGCTGGTGGTGGATTTTAGGAGGCCCAGACCCCTCATAGACCCAGTGATCATCAAAGGTGACTGTGTGCAGATGGTGCAGACCTATAAATATCTGTGAGTGCAGCTTGATGATAAATTAGACTGGATTGCCAATACTGATGCGCTGTGCAAGAAAGGACAGAGCCGGTTATACTACCTTAGAAGGCTGGCGTCCTTCAACATCTGCAATAAGATGCTGCAGATGTTCTATCAAACAGTTGTGGTGAGCGCCCTCTTCTACGCAGTGGTGTGCTGGGGAGGCAGCATTAAGAGGAAAGACGCCTCACGTCTGGACAAACTGGTGAGGAAGGCAAGCTCTATTGTTGGCATGGAGCTGGACAGTTTAACATCTGTGGCAGAGCGAAGGGCGCTCAGCAGGCTCCTATCAATTATGGAGAATCCACTGCATCCACTTAATAGTATCATCTCCAGACAGAAGAGCAGCTTCAGCAACAGACTGCTGTCACTGTCCTGCTCCACTGACAGATTGAGGAGATCGTTCCTGCCCCAAACTATGCGACTGTTTAATTCCATCCAGGGGGGTAAACGTTAACATTTAACATTATACAAAGTTATTGTCTGTTTTTCACCTGCATTATTATCATTCTTTACTATTATTTATTGTATCAGTATGCTGCTGCTGAAGAATGTGAATTTCCCATTGGGATTAATAAAGTATCTATCTATCTATCTATCTATCTATCTATCTATCTATCTATCTATCTATCTATCTATCTATCTATCTATCTATCTATCTATCTATCTATCTATCTATCTATCTATCTATCTATCTATCTCTATCTATCTAATGAAACATGTTTTAATAGAGTGGTTATACCCCATCTCTAAACCAGTAAATTCGAACCGATGGACAAGAAATTCTTATTCTTTTACTATAACTGAAGGAAAATGTTTCCACAAATGAATCGATCTCATAGCTCCAAAGCCTAGAAAAATGAAACACCGCTGAGAAGGTCATTTAAGGATGAAGTAATAGACTACTGTAAAGGTATTTTGTATTTAATAGTCAGAAAGAACAATCTTAGTGATGGTGCAGTGCTTGCAGAATAGCACAGATGGTAGCATGTCTGATTGCAAGTTGGCATCATCGTGGGTTCCAGGCTGTACGCTTTTTTTCATTGGATTAAGTCCAAAACTCCTTTCTATTTTTGTCCTATTCAAGTCAAAGTTTCATGAGGTTACTTGGGTAGACTTAAACTTCCAAAATATATTAAAATATCGTACAATATATTGAAATATGTTTAAAATATTTAAATTATTTTCATTTTAGTATACAGTACTGAAATATGTACTCATATAGTGTATTAATTTAGTATTCAGTATATTTTAAATGTATGTGAATATCTCAAGTCTAAACCGTTATTGAAATTTAACCTTTTGTTGATATAAAGGCTAAAATCAATGCAAATCCCACCAGACCATTTTTTTTACCTTTAGTAAGTAAATTGTTCCAGTTATAGTATGACATGGTCTAAAATGTTTAATAAATGTATCATACAAGTACAAAATTACCTGCTGAAATATCTTTGGAAGTGCAATTCATGTAATAAAGCACACACACAGATTACTTTGGTAGAGTGTAATGATTTAAAGTATCATAAACATGGACATGCACAATGAAGCTAAATGTATGTGCATACCCCTTCAAGTCATTGAGTTCAAGTGTTTTAGTCATTCTCATTGTTAACAGGTGCATACAATGAAGTACACTGCCATGCAATCTCTTTTGACAAACTTTGCCAGTGGTATGGGTTATACTGAAGAGCTCAGTGACTTTAAATGTGACACTGTCATATTATGCCACCTTTGTCACCAGTAATTATGTGAAATTTCTGCTCTGATAGATCTTCTCTGGTCAACTGCAAGTGCTATTATTGTGAAGTTCAAAGGTCTAGGAGCAACAACAGCTCAGGCATGAAGTGGTAGACCATGTAAACTCATAGAGCAGGCCTGCCGAACGCTGAAGCTCATAATGCATAAACACTGCCCATTCACTTGCATCACTCACAACAGATCTCCATACTGGCACTAGAAACAACATCAGCACTAGACTTGTGTGTCAGGAGCTTCACGAAATGGGTTTGCTTGGCGGAGAAGCTGCACAGAAGCCCAAGATCACTATACATATTGCCAAGCATCGGCTGCAGTGGTGTAAAGCATGTCACCATTGGACTCTGAGAGCAGTGGTAACGTGTTCACTGGAGAGGTGAATCATGCTTCACTATCTGGCAGTCTGATGGATGAAACTGGGTTTGTCAGATGCCAGGAAAGCGCTATTTTCTGGACTACATAGTGCCTACTGTAAAATATGGTGGAGGAGGGATAATGGTCTGGGGCTGTTTTTCAGGGTTTGGGCAAGACTCATCTGGTTCCAGTGAAAGGATACTGTTAAAATACAAATTTAGACAAAGTGCACTTCCAGCTTTGTGATACCAGTTTGGGGAAAACCCTCTTCTATTTCAGCAAGACTGTGCTAAAATTCAGAAAGCCATATAGACATGTTTTGATGAGTTTGGAGTAGTGGAACTTGAGTGGGCTGCACACCCTCACCTTAACCCTATCGAACACCTTTAGGATGAACTGGAACACAGGCTGTGGGCCAGATATTCTCATCCAACATAAATACTTGACCTCACAAATGCTCTTTTAGCCAAAGGGGCAAATATTCCCACAAACACACTCAGAAATCTTGTCGAAATCCTTCTCAGAAGGATTATAGCCACATTGCAACTGAATAGTAATGCCCACAGTTTTGGAATGGGATGTCCAACAAGTTCATATGGGTATGATGGTCAGGTGTCCACAAACGTTTGTTCTCTGCACATGTGCCAATACTACTACTATTACTACTGCTACTACCAGATCAACAAGAGGTAAAAATGTGTTCTTACATACTGCATTTTTCAAGTATATTTAAAAGAAATGCATTAAGGACAAAATATATTTTACAGTATATTAATAACATTTTAATATAGTTATACCTTTCTCAAAATAGTTTTCAACATACTGCAACAAACTTCGAGGCTAAATCAAAAAGTGAATGCAATTTGAAAATTATGAAAACAGACAGAAGCTGACACAATGTAACACGTTTGTGATGGCTTATGGATGGTTTGAGCACACACAGTGCAGCGCTCTGCTGTTAATCTAGTTGAAGTCAAGATCAAATGAACATGGTTGCTTCACTGCACTATTATTGAACAATGCGTCGTAGTGAGATTTCTTTGGGCAGAAGGAGTGAAACCTGCTGAAATTCACCGAAGGATGTTGCCTTATGCAGATCAACAAGCTGTTTGGGTACCCATCTTACACAAACTTTACAGTATCCCAAGACATCATGCACTATGACATGTACAGATCCACAGATGATATCCAAATGCACAGCACAGCAGACAATGTAATCCATTGGTCTTCTGTGATGAAGGCATTTGCTGTGTTGATGTGAGTTTGTGCTCGATGTTGATGGTAGTGCCAATCAAGCTTTGTAGGTTACACTTGTTTGTCCTGTTTTAAACCTTTCTACCCATTCATAATCTTTTTATTGAGTCATGCTGTTTTCACTTCCATACTGACCCAATATCCTTTGGTCAGTTTCAGTTGGTTTCACTCCCCCTGCCCAAAGAAATCTCATGTAATGTACAACAATGGTGCAATCCCACATTCATTTTAAATGGCCACATTAGTGATTAGCAGCACCTTTTTCGTAAACAAAAAGGTGGTAGTATGCATATGATGCATTTGGATCAAGTCTGAGGTACTGTGAAGGTATAAGGAGGCTGAGAATCCTAGTGGTACATGTTTTGTTTATTTGGTGAAAATAACATAACATTTTAAATCTGAATATGACAAATCATCAAGTATAATAATAATAATAATAATTTTGTATCAATTTAGATTAGGTGTCACTAATTATGCTGTACTTACCATGTAATTACCTGTATGATTACAGAGTAACTAGGTGTTATTACCTTGTTTTTATTGTTTAACACAATGTAATGCTGTAGTTAAGCACTCAATTGCAATTGTTATTTGACAATTTTATACATATGTATTTATAAATATTTTTGGAATAACAATTACAATTGAGTACTTAATTATAGTGTTACACTGTACTACACAGTAAGTTCAAGGCAATAATGCCTTTGTTACTCTGTAATTATACAGGTAATTAAATGGTAAACTCTATGCAAGGACGACCTAGATCGCAAACCCATAATCTTCTTATAGTGATCCAGCAGCACTACACTACCTACATAGGTGTACAGTACTGCATAATATTGTGTTTGATAGTTTAAAAATACAGACACAGAATTTCCAAAATTGAAGAATATTAACAGAAGGTTAATAATGAGCTCTGCATTCTACAAAAAAGTTGTTATGTAGTCACGCAATATAATCAGTGCTTAATTTGATTGAGTTTTAAAGAAAAGTCCAAAACTTTTTACATGTTTTTATCAAATGCAGTCTTTCTAATTCATTGTCAATGGCTGATCATCATCGTCATAACAGCCATGAATCCACAGGATCGAAGAGTGTGAAGAGGGGGCTGGGCGGTCTCATGGTCTGGAACCCCTGAAGATTTTTTTTTTTTTTTACTCCAGTCGTCTGGAGTTTTTTTGTTTTTTCATGTCCTCCCTGGCCATCGGACCTTACTCTTATTCTATGTTAATTAGTGTTGTCTTATTTTAATTCTTTCTTTGTCTTTTTTTCTTTTCTTCATCATATAAAGCACTTTGAGCTACATTATTTGTATGAAAATGTGTTATATAAATAAATGTTGTTGTCATACAAACCAATTGTATGAAGAGAAATGCAGAGACAGTGCTTGTCACTAACGAGGTTCTCACTGAAGTAACAATTATATTAATTTGTGAAAACTATTGTTTGCACTCACTTGATGAAACTGGAATACTCAGCACACAATTCACAATCATTTAATATGTAGTCAAAGCTGTTGCAGCCAAGGTGCTGGTACCATCACGAAACAGAAATCACTGTTCCATAGACTACACACACAAAAATGCACTGCATTGTGGGTTGAATGTCATTGTCTATACTACTGTAGGAATTTATGTAGAAATTTCTGAAGGCTGTTAAAATTTTTTTTTTTTTTTTCTCTCTGTGTTTCTGGTGGGACCACAGGCTGGGCCACTCGGAGGTTGCTTCTACGGTTGTGGACTACCATTTGAATACGCCAGAACTAGCACCTAACTTGGAAAGGGTGATCACAAAGCTGGAAACAGTGCTGGATGAGATGCCAGTACGTTGCATAGCACACTGTTCTCCACTTCCTTACACACTTTCAATTTAGAGGCACTGTGCAACCTCATCTGAATATCTTTGGCAGATGGGAAAGATTGAAGGCCCTTCTTGACTATAGAAGAACTGTGAATAAATATTATTCAAGAGCAGCAGTCCTGGGAATTAAAGCTGTAGTTCATGTAGGCACTGGAGCTAACTGCTATACCACCATGTTGCGTTGTTAGTTGCAGTGCATTATATAAAAAAAAATAGAATTTTAAACATAGATTCACTTCACTAAAGCTGAAAGATAACTAACTATGTGACCAGCACGAGAAATTGAATAATAAATCTTGCTATCCATTTTCCTTTAGCATCTCATCAGGAAACAAAGTGCAACATGATGCCGAATCCATAGTGAGACGTTTTGCCGATGGCACTCCTTGCACCCCGTCAACAGTTCCTGGAAGAGCCTTTGATGACAGCCTTTTGACCTTTTCATTTTCCTGTGAATTCATTTGTTGTCTGTAGGAGGGTTTTATGTAAACCAGGTGCTACGTATAACATTGAGGAAGCCTTGAATGTGTTTTAACGCTGCGTAATGCAGGAAGAACACAAGGTGACCTATGTCTTCACATGTAGCACCAGACTGAAAATGGGTGTGGAAATGTTTTCTGTCTAATGGAGGCAGTGAGCTGTCTGCAGTTGCTGGTTATGAAGAAGACTGATGTTCTCTGCTCCATGTGGGATAGAATTCCCTTGAGGTCACCATGCTGCATAATGTTGAACAGTTAGAGTAAAAAAAAAGAAGGCCAACAATCTTCCACTCTCAAAAAGATCAAAAGGGACACTCTAATTAACCCGCTATGCAGCTACAGGGCAAATATTCCCCAAACAAATTTGTACCAGATGAAACAAGTCAAACCAATCAACACCTTCCCTGACCACAGAATAAATATTGATGCAACCAGATATTGCCCTCGGTCCTGTAAACCTCAACCTCTCATTACCATATCACTTTCAAGTTAATCTTTAAATCTTTACCAGCTTATTATACTGTAGCCTGAATTATGGATTTCCCACTGAATAAGATGGAGCTGGGAGACAAAAAATATGCATTCAAAACATTTTAACAGCAGCACAAATATTCCCAAGATCTCATCAGCAGCCTCTTTTGCTAGATATTGCATGGTGCGTAAATTAATTTGAGTCGAAATTATTTCATTTGACAGAATAATATATGACTTTTCAAATGCTTGAGATCTTCCCTAAATTTGTTCATCTTCTTAAAATACTATGTTAATAATGGACAAATGGTAAAATGTGATGCTCATTTGTTTGAATTGTGCGTTTTCTACACATGTCACAGTATACTTTGATCACGTGTTGCTAATGAATGTGCTGCAGTGAGTGATAAACAGAAATGACAACATTTCTCTAATGTCTAACACTAAGATCTCTCTGAAAACAGAATTTGGGTCCACAGAATAACTATGTTGGCAAAGGAAACCTGCATGGCCAAAGCCACACTTAATCCACTGATTCATTCAGTCAGCCATCCAGTTTCAGAGTCTGCCTATTTTGTCAGTGGGATGTGAGGAAATAGAGCTTATCCGGCAAGCATCAGGTGAACAGCATAAACATAACAGTTGAAGGAAAATAGTTTGTCACAGGGCACAATAATGGAGCACATCTTGGGGATTTGGGAAGAAACCACAGAACAACTATGTGAATAAGGAGAACATATTCAGACTCTACATGCAGTAGGGAGTGCCATGACTTAAACTCAACATTCTGTTAATCTGTTATTTTACTATGTGAAAAATTATATATAAAGCTTATCTCTGATTGATTCACTGACTGACTAAGAAGAAAAGTTTGCTTACTTGCAGAAAATGGTATTGAATACTGAATGAATAATCATTTCAATAACAATTTAATTGTGCATAAATCAGAGAAAACCATCATGATATTTCACATGTAATAACAGCAATAGGCCACCTTTGGTCCAGTTGCAGAGTAGTACAGCCACAGACAGAGTCATGTCCACTGTAAGCCAGTATCGTCATGGTTACTTTTTTATCTTAATCTTATTTATGTTGTATATATAAAATACAGTTGCCCATTGCTTTTATAGATAAAACATAACCCCCACCATCATGATCCTTATGGCTTGAACAAGTCCATGCTTTTCTATATTTCTAAGAAAGAAAAAATTATTTGCGAAAGTTTTGATGCTAGTGAACAATAAACTACAAAGACAGTGTCTCAAATATGTGATAAAGCTCCAGAGAAAATGGAGGCCCTACAATCTTTGGATTAAAAATCTAACATGAACTACAACAATATTTATTTATATGGCACATTTTTATACAGCCCTGCAGTGGGCTGGCGCCCTGCCCGGTGTTTGTTTCCTGCCTTGCGCCCTGTGTTGGCTGGTATTGGCTCCAGCAGACCCCCGTGACCCTGTAGTTAGGATATAGCGGGTTGGATAATGGATGGATGGATGGATTTTCATACAACAAGTGCAGATTAAAGTGCCTTACAAGATGACAAAGAGAAAAGTACAAGAAAAAAACAATTAAGATTAGGCGATAATATTAAAGAATAAGGAACAACAAAACAAGGTAAGAGCAGATGGCTGGATATAAAGAAAAAACAAAACAAAAATAAATAAAAAAATAACTCCATTTAGACTGGAGAAAAAACAAAAGCTGCAGGGGTTCCAAGGCCAAAAGTCTACACAGCACCCCACTGGGTATTCTATCCAACATAAATGTCCCTAAATCAAACCTCTTGGTTTTCATGCATCTCTTGATAGGATTAGATGAAGCTGGTCTCATGGACAGCTGAGACATCTGCCTTCATTCCAACATCTAAGGAGGCTGCATGGTGCCTTGATCATGTGTGGTGGAACAGGTCACCACAACAGAATAACCAGATAAGACGGCAGAGAATAGTGGGGATTAGGTTGCAGCTCCCTGAAAAGAGGAAGGCCTAAGCGAAGGTTTATGGATGTGGTGAGAGAGGACATGCAGGTTATGGGTGTAACAGAGCAAGATGTAGAGGACAGGAAGATATGGAAGAAGATGATCCGCTGTGGCAACCCCTAACGGGAGCAGCCGAAAGAAGGCGAAGAAGGTTGCGGCTCCCTGGAAATAAATCAGTCACAAAATAATAATCATCAATGGGCGCACACACTTATGAGGAGCTAATATGGAATTGGTAGTTCTATAAATATGCACCTTTTGGGATGTGGAAGAAACTGAAGGGCCCAAAGCAAACCCACATAGACACAAGGAGAATGTCCAAACTGCACACAGCCTCCCAGTCGAGGATTTGAACTGTCATACCTACAGTTGTAAACAGCAGTACTAATCACTGCACAATAGTCCAGATTACAGGTAAGTGCCTGTGAATTTTTAAGTAATACTTTTAGAAAATATGAATTTAATCTTTCATTATATAAGACCTTTATTAGTTATGCCCAACATGGGTTGAATTTCAGCATAAAGCATGTCTATTTTAAAATCACGCAAAGATTACAGTAATCCCTCCTCCATCACGGGGGTTGCATTCCAGAGCCACCCGCGAAATAAGAAAATCCGCGAAGTAGAAACCATATGTTTATATGGTTATTTTTATATTGTCATGCTTGGGTCACAGATTTGCGCAGAAACACAGGAGGTTGTAGAGAGACAGGAACGTTATTCAAACACTGCAAACAAACATTTGTCTCTTTTTCAAAAGTTTAAACTGTGCTCCATGACAAGACAGAGATGACAGTTCTGTCTCACAATTAAAAGAATGCAAACATATCTTCCTCTTCAAAGGAGTGCGCGTCAGGAGCACAGACTGTCAGAAAGACAGAGGAAAGCAAACAAATCAATAGGGCTGTTTGGCTTTTAAGTATGCGAAGCACCGCTGGTACAAAGCTGTTGAAGGCGGCAGCTCACACCCCCTCCGTCAGGAGCAGAGAGAGAGAGAGAGAGAGAGAGAGAGAGAGAGAGAGAGAGAGAGAGAGAGAGAGAGAGAGAGAGAGAAACAAACAGTCAAAAATCAATACGTGCCCTTCGAGCTTTTAAGTATGCGAAGCACCGTGCAGCATGTCGCTTCAGGAAGCAGCTGCACAGAAGATAGCAACGTGAAGATAATCTTTCAGCATTTTTAGACGAGCGTCCGTATCGTCTAGGTGTGCGAGCAGCCCCCCTACTCACACCCCCTACGTCAGGATCAGAGAAAGTCAGCGCAAGAGAGAGAAAGAGAAAAGTAAGTTGGGTAGCTTCTCAGCCATCTGCCAATAGCGTCCCTTGTATGAAATCAACTGGGCAAACCAACTGAGGAAGCATGTACCAGAAATTAAAAGACCCATTGTCCTCAGAAATCCGCGAACCAGCAAAAAATCCGCGATATATATTTAAATATGCTTACATATAAAATATGCGATAGAGTGAAGCCGCGAAAGGCGAAGCGCGATATAGCGAGGGATCACTGTAATTTGATACATTGTCATTGTTATTTTAATCATATGAGGGATTTGAAACAATGCTGAGATAATAGTCTGTTTTTAATATAGTGCCATACAATGACCCTATAGAAGAAAGGACACACTGCACTTGTCTTCTAATTATAATGTACATAGTTTTAGAATTCAGTTCAAAGCTCCATCCATTTTCTGACAGGCTTATTTAGTTTAGGGTCCATAGGAGTGAGTGCATGTCCCAGCTGCATTGGGCACGAGGCAGCTGCCAACCTAGGATGGAGCAACAAGCTTGCAAACATCCATACTTACTCACTTAGAGTGACTAAATAGTGTGACTTGCATATCTTTGGGATGTTGGAGAAAAAAACAAGAGTATCAAGCAGTGCCAACAACAGCTGTACTAAGTAAAAAGTCAAACCAAATTTAAAACATTTAAAGTGTTTAAAAAATTTAAAGTGGCTATCTTAATGCCTGTAGCAAATCATCAACGGTGACATGATGAGCTGTTCCAAAGGTTCATTCCAAAATAAGATTTATTTAGTTAGCATTTCAAAATGCATATATTGGCCAGGAATTCAATATAAAATGATACGGAATATAATGCGTTGGCAGAAGCACATAATCTCAGAGACGCAGAGTTGGCGGGGCTGATAAAAAAAAGCATACTTCATTGCTGAAAACGAATCTGCAAACACTAAATTTATATCATTTATTGGCTTTCTGAACCCAAAGTAATGATTCATTAATGTAGCAACAGTAGGGAAAGAACCTATTACACATTTCAATAGAGCGAATGAGACACAGTCTTCAGTTACAAATAATGACTGCTGTTAGGATCATTTGAATCTAATGGTTAATTCTGGATTACTGCAGTGGAAAAAGTGAAACCAAAGTTTGATCACTAATGTGTAACACCTTGAAAATAAATGAACAAAGGATTTTTTACAACAGTTACAAAATAATGGATTAACCTTCAATTGACAAATTTGGTTTACACAGGAGCCTTGTAATTAAGACAACAGTAAAAAAAAAGGAGGAAGAGAATTGGAAAATTGAAGTGCCATGAATATATAACTTTGGAAATCAGAATTAATTTGACTTGTCAGTTAAAAAATGCTTTTCAGTGTTATTAACAAGTTAATGTCTTCACCATATGTTGATTGAAATATACATTTCACAATAGCAAATGTCAAAAACCTGACAAAGTGATTTTCTGAAAAACCTGATTGAAAAGTGTCTTTAAAAAATTTTGTAAATGAAAATATCCTAAATTCTTGTTAATATTCGCTTGACTTTTTTTAGTATTGATTTTAAGTTGTATTTACTGTGTTTTTCAATAGCTGGACTTAACATGAAAGTGAACAAATTCTGCATATGTACATGGTAAGATAAATCATTTATGTCATTTTTTGTGCACCCTACACTGAAATCATCCTTTCCAAGCCAATAAAATCCCCCATTTGTAGTTTCATTCTGAACAAATGTATCCTTCTGCCTCAAATGAAATTTAGGCCATCCATGCGACTTTTGTATTAAGTAAGGCTGGTCTTAAGTATGGCTAAGGCATGCTTTTATTATATTATTTTACTTTTCATTATGTTAGACATTCTAATATGCATATGTCAGGTAATTTGTTGGTCTGATTTTGTCTCGGGGCGTTGGGTAGCATCAAATATTCCCACATTTCACTTGTATTGGAAGTCTACCCTAGTGTAGAGTGTAGGAGGACTGTATATACCTTATATATATAATTATCAACTCTATGTAAATGTTTATTCCTTCACCATATGTAGCTAACATTGTTTGCAAAATAGTTAATATAAATTGTAGGAATTTCATATCTCCAGCAGTATTTTATTAAATTATATTTTAAATATAACTAAAACTATTAATGTCTTAATTGATGAAAAGGGCATTGAAATATATTAATTTTGAAGGAATTGGTATAATTTTCTGAAATGTCATACACTACTGAAATTTGACATTTCAAACCATTTACACAATAACCCATCCATTTCTTATGTTTATAACAATACCATCTGCTTACTAAGCCAATTTAATTACATTTTAGAGATGAAGAGAGCCAAAGGCTCCCTTAATTAAGAAAACCTCTGTTAAAAGAAGAGAGCATACACTCACTGGCCACTTTATTAGTTACACCTGTTGAACTGCTTGTTAATTCAAATATCTAATCAGCCAATCACATGGCAGCAACTCAAAATATTTAGGCATGCAGACATTGTCAAGATGACCAGCTTAAGTTTAAACTGAGCATCAGAATGGTACCAGATGGACAGGTCTGAGTATTTCAGAGACTGCTGATCTACTGGGATTTTCATGCACAAACATCTCTAGGATTTACAGAGAATGGTGTGAAAAACGGAAAATTGTCTTGTAGATGCCAAAGGTCAGAGGAAAATGGCCAGACTCATTCAAGCTGATAGAAAGGCAACAGTAACTCAAATAACCACTCATTACAACCAAGGTATGCAGAAGAACATCTCTGATTGTACAACACATCAAACCTTGAAGCAGACGGGCTACAGCACCAGGACACCACACCAGGTACCACTCCTGTCAGCTAAGAAAAGGCAACTGAGGTTACAATTTGCACAGACTCACCAAATAGAAGATTGGAAAAATGTTGCCTGGTCTGATGAATCTCAATTTTCTATTTTCCTATACAATTCCAGACACCTCACTCTCAGATACACAAACGTCAGCTGTGAGAATTGTGAGGCTGCTTGCTGCTTGTGCTGATTGACACATTTGCACAACAAAGACGCTGATGAGGAGGTGTGAGGGAATTTAAGGCAGCCTGGCATTACGAATATTTTTGCAGACTTCAGAGATTCTAGTGTTAGTGGATGGATGTTTGAACCAGGGAATGAGGGAGCAGGGAGATAAAGCTAGACCAAGCATAAATGTTCATGTGTTGTAACAGAGACTAATACTGATTAAAATATGAAATTCACAATCTTCATGGAATCATTTACTATGGAATAAATAACAAACAGTATACATTAACTTATACATTAATTGTTTATTAGAGATTGTGTTTATAGATTGGCTTTTGTTAGGGTGTCAGTATGTTTGTACTTTCTTTTACTTTTTATCATATCATACACCTGTACTTTTCCAGTGTTTTCTAAAGTTAGGTAGAACCTTGGCGTTGTCGGTCATTAAGGGTGAGTGCTTTACAACATTAGTTTGTCCGATGAGCCTGGGTCCCTGCGGATTCTTGCATATGGTAATTGTGAGTCTATTGATCCATTCTGTCACTTGTCTACCAATCTGAATAGTGTTGCCATTCAAGAACATGCCATTATAAGAGCAGTATACCTATCTTGAAGATTACATAACAGTCACACATGCTTGATAGCCAGTGCCTGCATTTATCAAGCCTCTCAGAGTAGAAAAACAGTCCTAACTGGCTCAAAAATCTCAGAGTGAACAAATTTAGTTCTGTTCTTAAGAACAGGAGATGTAGCATTTAATTAATTTTTCTAATTTAGGAAACTACTCCGAACTTCATCAGGATTTAGGAGACTTGCTGGAAGATGTTGTTCAGGTAGAGATCAGCATGCACATTTCAGGAAAGTTAGAATATTGTGGAAATGCTGGACAACAATGAACTCATAAAAATATATTGACTTAACAGAAATGGAGTAATATTCGTAATGAATCTTGTTCATCATGTGACCGCTCCATCCGTGCAGAGGAGCCAAGCATTTCTCAATTTATTTTTTTAAACTGTGTGATGTAATACATTTCTCCACCACTCCATATGAGATAATGTTCAAACAAACTGCATTCATCATTGTTTTTCCTGGAGTTGTTGGTGTGATTGACAGCATGCACAGTGTGAGACTTGCCCGGACACCATCAGACAGACA
Organism: Erpetoichthys calabaricus; assembly: GCF_900747795.2. NCBI lineage: Eukaryota > Metazoa > Chordata > Cladistia > Polypteriformes > Polypteridae > Erpetoichthys > Erpetoichthys calabaricus. Next base: position 65,536,623 of record NC_041400.2, on the reverse strand, counting down.
CCCCATCTTTATAAAACTCTTCTTTATTTTCTCTGTTCTCCAACACACAACTCAACTATCCTGCTCAACACACTGTGCTTCTTGCCCCAATCACTGTTACTCCGGGCGTTTCTCTCAATGTCCCTGGGCCACCTGTCCTCTCTCTCCAGGAGCTTCGTCCTGCTCCTGCTCCCAACTCCAGCTCACTGATCGGAGGGAGGCGGCCCCTTTTATCCTTACCCGGATGAGTTCCAGGTGCTCTGCCTGACTTCACCTCCTGGTGTGGCGGAAGCGCCAGGAAAGCACCCAGAAGCACTCCGGGTGTCCCTGGAAGGATCGTCCTCCAGGAGTGTGGCGGAAGTAAATATGTCCCGGGCTCCATGAGGCTCGGGGCGCCCCCTGGCTGTGGATACGGGCCGCAAAGGGCTTGAGCCTCCCTGCTCCCCGTCCATGGCCCTCTTCTGCTCCAGGGCAGTTGCCCCCTCGCGGCCCTGAGAACAAATACGCCACCTCTCGGTCCTTCCAGGCGTCCCAGCCAGGTCTGACCCCCAGCCTCGTGCGACAACAGGCATATCATTGCCCCAAGTGTGGATGAGCATGCATATGTAAATCGCAAGTAATATCACAGTATCAACACACAAGTGGTCATGGATGTAAACTGTATTGTACTAGTCAGTATGTTACCCTGAAGACAATTAAAGCCAGATGGGTGATTGACAGCAAAATGCCACATAATTATACTACAGGTAAGGTCTGCAATTCCACAAAAAACCCTGAAATATTTATACTTAATAAGCCTGGGAAGATTAAAAAATGCAGGCAGAGACTCCTGGGGCACTGAATAAACAGAGCCTCACAGAAGATAAGGGAGGATCATGGAGAAAGGCACGTATCTTTGGAAGATGATTGGAAACACTGGAAGAGTGAACACAATTTCAGAAACAGTGCCAGAACAGCCATGGCTAGTTTCAGCAACTGTCGCTTTAGAAGGCACTTAATGTGGCCATAACAGCAGGAAAGTGATTCTTCTGAAAATATCGCTATGGATTGTTGATTGTTAAAAAATATGCCTGTTATTTGGCTTTACTCTCATTTGGTGTTTGTTTCTCGGTCTTTCCATCTTGGTGCTCGCAACAGTTTTATTCTTGATGTTGCAGCAAAGTGACAACAATCATGCAGCTTAGTGTAATATCCTACCTTAATATATTTTCCTTCTTCTTCTTCATCTCTTCCTACTACTTTGATTATTATTATTATTACTTTTGTGATTAAGCCTTAACATTAGTATCAGAAAACTACAAAATGTTATCATGATTTTGAAGGAAATTACAAAATGCCTTCATGTGTGCCATTTTGTATCTCAGGGTGCTATCAAATTGTGACATCACTCATTCTGAAACTTGAACTTACTTCTGTTATGAACTAGAGAGTTGTATAGCACAAAGTCCCAAAAACGTTTTCAAAAAGTCCCACAACATAAAGAATATGTTAACAATGGGCTTGTAAAACAAAAATAGTGAAGAATGTTCATAAAATAAAATATTTATGTTCAAGAATACTCTATAAAATGAAGATCTAAAGACCACAATAGGTCCAGAAGAAGCTGCCTTAACACTATAAAGGCAATGTAATGTAAACAAGTCTCAAAAACACAAATCCAGAAAACAAAGTCAAAAGAGGTCAGAAAATCCAGGAGATCAAAAATAAAAAATAATTACAAGAGAAGTCATTAAAACACATAAAGCACATTCAATCAACCATACAGGACTGCTTGTGTCCTCAGCCTTTACAGGACAGTCCCTTGACCGAGATGGACAGGTGCCTCTTGGGGAACCTCCCACTAAATACATGGACCATAATAGAACAAGCAAAAAAGCATAGATATTAAACACACAAAATGAATAAAATACACAGAGTGATGCAAATAATTAACATAAATAACAATTTTAACACAAACAAATTAATTAAACACGAGCAAAAATAACATAAAAAAAGGAATTTGAACACTAGTCAAGGGAGGAACTCTAGCTGAAATATAACATCTTGCTAAGAATGAGTATAGGATGTTTCATAACTACTTCTTATGTCCTACTCTGAGTTAGGCGGAATTCTTATCCTAGTCAGACATTTAGTTCAAGCCCTAAGAGTAATCCTGAGACTTTTGATAAAAATCAATACATGTCTTAAGCCAGTCAGGTCTTTGTGGGTCAATATGGAGTGCCTACTTACACAAGCTAATAAAGTAGAAAAATTACATAGTTATTTCTATCTTAAAGCATGTTATTTGAACAATGTGTAGCTGCTGAGATTTCTTGTAACTACATGGTACCCCTTTCTAATCACTGCTGCCATGTCTCCTACTGTGACACGTAGATTGTCTATGATGGGCTCTGAAGTGAACATCAGCCATATGGATTTTCTCCATTACAGCATGATGTTGAAAAGTTATGTTCTTATCTATCTCATTGTTCTGAAATATAACTCGGACAGGTGACATAATTTTTCACTCATGTGTGAGTGAATAGGCTGGCATACTAGCAGTACAGCATATTTCAATATTATTAGTATATTTTGCCAGAATACGTCAATAAAATAAATTAAATAACTTTTTTGATTGAACATTGTATTTGTCACCCAAATAAACTGAGGCTACATGGGTGTCCAGGTGTGCATCAAGAAGAGCTGAGGACAAAGTGTCTAAAGGCTGTTCTATTTAGAATAAAATCAGACTCAAGATTACTTTGGTTCATAAAACTTTGCATGGCCTGACTGTGCTTCTTTACCTAACTGTGTTTTACTGATGGCAACATGACTTAAACTCAATAAAAAAAATACGTAAAACAAAAAGATGCTTCTTTTTTCCTTAATCTTTTCATTGAATCTATCTGATGTCTTTATTGAAAAGAAAACTGTGTTCTCTCACTGTAATTGTTTTTTTAATATATTTCATATACTAAAGATCATTTATGACATTAGGCAAAGAAATTAGTTCAGTGGGCAGGCACTGTATGTGCATTATTCCATCTGCAACACGCTCATTCATTTCATAAATCAGGATAATGTACTGTAAATTCCATGAATTTAATCACATCAGCTTCTCCTAAATAACACTGTCTTTGTGTGGTTCAGAAAACTGAAAGATTAACGATGTGGTTCCTGTTTAGCTGAAAAACTAGCTCCTTATGTTTTTGTTTAACTAATACAAGCAAGTGAAATAAAACTTGAAAACAGAGCAACTTTATTTGATATGCAAAACACTGCAACCAGTTTATCAGTGAATCAAAGGCGTGTGTGCAGGATTCAAGTAAGACACCGTATTCTCTGTGTTCAGGACAGTTTTTCATTATATTGACGATGAAACTTGAGTGCAGAAAACTTCAAATGATAATGCTGCTTGCATACATTGAGAAGAATATTGATTAAACCTGTCTAGACATTGCTTTTAGGTAGAAGATGAAATCTCAAATGTCATCTATGCTATCCAGGCAAACTTTATTGAAAGAAATAGAAACCGCTGTTCTTTAACAGTCTTATCGGGATTATTCTAATCAAAAGATGATGTTACCCTTTGGGATAACTGATTTCCTTCATATTGAAAGGAATATAGAACAACAGTGACTGCTTTGTCTATCTTTAAAGCACACAATATTTAGTATTTATGTCACCCTTGTATTTCCTGGTCCCATTCTAATTTATATAGTTGGTGTCTTTTAATAAACAAGTAGGTTTAGAGCTAAGGTTAGAATTAAATAATAATATAATATATAATAATAGTGTGTCTTTAGCCTTCATTTAACTGCTGCCATCATCAAGACATCTCTAATTTTAGCAGGGAGATGATCTCAGAGTTTGAAGGTCCCATAGTTTAAAGGCTCAGCCTCAGAGAATAGCTTGATTTTTAGGACAATCCCAATCTTTTTTTGTGGAAGTATATGCTCTGAAGAACAGACAATACAGGTACCACAAAATCATTTAGAGCTTTATGGTTTTAGGCTGAATTCAAAAATCGAGTGTAAAATCTACCCAAGAATCAATTATCGAACTGATGAAGGGGCCTTAGCTGCCTCGAAAGCTTGCATTTGTAATCTATTTAGTTAGCCAATAAAAGGTGTCATTTCACCCTACTTTCTCATGCATTGTTTCAGTAAGGAAAACTAATACTGTCATGAATATGAATGGAGAAACCGCAAATGGCATGGATATAGTACACATCAGTATGAATGATTATTTTAGCACCTACAAAAGGTGACCGTAGTTATAGTAGAAAACCCGACCAACAGTATCTCCTCTCAACCCAGGTGGATTCTTGAAGTTTAAATTGGTCTCCTGCAAGGGGAATACTTTATATCTGATTTTAATGCACTGAGATGTGAGAGCTCTTTTCACTTTTAAGTTTATGATTGAGACCTTTAATGTTCCAGCTTCTGAAATTTAATGATAGATCAATATTGTACATTTTTTCACAAAAAAAGAAATCTATATAAATTTTTGATCTTTCAGTAGAATTACATATTATACAGCATCTTGTCTCTGTGACTTTTTGAAATGTTTCAGATGCCTAAGGTGAATCTCCCATATTGATTCAGACAAGACTAAGATCAGACACTTCAAAATCTGTCCTCTGAGATATCACAAAGCAAGTCATTCTTGAAAAACACAAATTTATCCTGACAGCAGTAAACTAAAAAGGTACTGAAGTATATAGTTTTTTCAAAAAAGTAAGCATCCTTAATAAAGCCAAAATGTATACTCTGTGTGTGTGCGTGTGTGTGTGTGTATGTATATAGAAACACACAGACCTATACACTGTATATGTTAGCTGTTCAGCATTAAACAAATGTTATGAAGATGCCATTCTCAAAAATATATTACCTACATACATTTATGGTGTGTGGACTAAGAAAATACTGTATATATATTAACTAAGTCTCTTTCTAGGTCTTTTGCTGTCTAAAGAATCCACTTCCACACCATATCTCTTGCTTCTAGCCAAAGATAAAGTGAAGACATTTAGCTGGCTAGTCATGGAGTATGATCCCTAAGTGACAAAAGGCAGACTCACAGTTGAAAAGCAACATGCAGGAAAGAGTAAGCATGACAACAGCACAACAGTGGGGCAGCATGGTGGCGCAGTGGTAGCGCTACTGCTTCGCAGTAAGGAGACCTGGGTTCGCTTCCTGGGTCCTCACTGTGTGGAGTTTGCATGTTCTCCCCGTGTCTGCGTGGGTTTCCTCCAGGTATTCTGGTTTCCTCCCATAGTCCAAAGACATGCAGGTTAGGTGCATTGGCGATTCTAAATTGTCCCTAGTGTGTGCTTGGTGTGTGGGTGTGTGTGTCCTGTGGTGGGCTGGCGTCCTGCCCAGGATTTGTTCCTGCCTTGCGCCCTGTGCTGGCTGGGATTGGCTTCAGCAGACCCCTGTGACCCTGTATTAGGATATAGTGGGCTGGAAAATGACTGACTGACTGACTGACAGCATGACAGTCATTTACACATCTGCATGTTTGTCTTTACAGATTTCAAAAACAAGCTCTCAATGGACTCTGGTTTGCTGAATCAAAGTAGGGCACTATAGTCGCATTGCAAGATATTTTAATATAAGTAGAAATTGCTGAAGCCAGGTCCATTTACCACCTCTTTCTTAATATCAGCCTTGCTGTTTTTGGAAGGTTTCCAATAAATTTATCAGTAGAAAAAGAATCCCAATATTGCTTCTCAAACAAAACTGTCAAAAACTGATTTAAAAAAACAAACTCTCATAGTCTGAGTTCATTACCTTGCATGATTAATATGCTAAACAAAAGTTCTGCTAGTTTAAGGAAATTCTGCAGAATATGAACTTTAAACAATTTTAATTCCCTTCAATCATGTTATAATGTAAATGATATCTTTAACACCAATTTATCTTTTTACTCTGCAAGAACAGTTATGTAAATGGGGAAAAAAAGTAGATTCTGATTATGAAGGAGACCATAAGGTTAGTTGATTTTATTTAATTAAAATGCAGTAGAATATTGTTTATTCATAGGCTAATTTCTAGGACGTAGTCATTTCAGAATATTAGCACAAGAATAAAGCAGATCAAAGACATGCGACCATATACCTTTTGTTCTGTTCACTTCTTTATATCTAGGTTCAGAGCCAATTTCAAATCTCTCATTATTATGTATAAAGCTGTTAACAGCTTTGCTCCCTCTTTATTAATGGCTACCCAAGAGTATCCTCTGCAATCACAAGACACAGGTATCCACTTCTGGTATTCTTTTAAATTTAGATTTTATTTTCATCTGCTCTATGGACACCTGGCTGTAAAATAAATTACCTTTTGTATCTTTACATTGCATCTCTGGAGAATTCAGAATGCCAACAGAATTCTACATTTAGCAATGTTTTTCTATAGATATTTATTAATATATGGTATATGTGCAGTTGTACAAGGTTTTACTATGTTATGTTTACAAATTAGTGCATGAGCACTGTGCTTTCTAGACTGAACTATATAAATAAAATTGAAATGAAAATTAATAAGGCTCAGACCAATATACATTTCCCATAGGTGAACGTACACTAACTAATTAGCTTCTTTAGCCCTTTGAAGCCTTTTAAATTACATCTGGGGATTAGGGGTTCAGTGCAAGATTGAGCCACCAGGAATGAGTGTTGCTGATCAGATACAGTACATACCCTCTGTTTTCTTTCATTTGCTGTTATAACAAAGCAATGCTTTATTGAAAAGTACACTTATACAGTGTATTAGGAAAATATTTGGAAGATATAATTTTAAATGGATAAATTTGCCATTTTTGACAAACTGAAAGCATGCTTTCAGAAAAGTTTGCAAATGTGCTAAAAATCAAAACCTGAAATCATTCATTCATTTAAGTTTTCAGACCTTTTCCTGCAGCACTCCAAATTGTGGTCAGATGCATCCTGCTTGCTTTAACTGTCCTTTAGATGTGTGTAGAACTTGGAATCCACCTATTGCAAATTGAAATGATTGGAAATTATTTAAAAAGCCACACACCTATGTATGTAAGGTCCCATAATTCACACTGCATGACAGAAACTGAAGTCATGAAGTCCAAGGAACTCTCTGTAGACTTCTGTGATAAAATTGTGGTGAGGCACAGATCAGGGCAAGGCTATAAAAACATTTGTATTGCGTTAGAGCAAGTTTGGAACTACCAGGACTCTTCCTAGAGTTCACTGCCTTGACAAACTGAGTAGCTGGGTAAGAAGGGCCTTGGTCACGGAGGTAGCCTAGAGCCCAGTGGTCACTTTAACAGAGCTTCAGAAGTTCTCTGTTGAGATGAAAGAGCCTGCCAGAATGACGACCAGTAGCATTGATTGAATGGCTAGATGTAAGCCACTCTTGATTAAAAAGGTATATGGCAGCTTGCTTGGAATTTGCTCTGGTCAGATGAGACAAAAATATAACTCTCTGGGCAGAATGAAGACCAGGCACTGCTCATCACTTGCCTAATACTATCCTTACAGTGAAACATGGTGGTAGTAGCATCATGCTATGGGTGTTCTTAGCAACAGGAACAGGGAGACTGATCAGAATTGAGGGAAGAAAGAATGCAGCCAAATATGTATAGGTCCTTGAAGAAAAATTTCTTGGGAGTGTAAGCGATCTCAAACTGGGGTGATGGTTCACCTTTCAGCATGGCAATGACCCAAAGCATAAAGCCAAGACAGTACCGGAATGGTTTTAGCGGAAGTCTCTGGCTGCCCTTGAATGGCCCAGCAAAAGCTCAGACTTATACCCTGTAGAGCCTCTGTGGAGTGACCTGAGAAGGGCATTTACAGACTCTTCCTATCCATTCTAATGGAGCTTGAAAAAATATGCCAGAAAAAATGGGATAAACTGCCCAAATCCAGGTGTGCAATTCTAGTCGGAATTAAGAAGACTCAAAACTGTATTTGCTGCCAAAGGGGATTGTACAATGTACTGAATTAAGGGTTGGAATACTTATATATAGAATAAATTTCAGCATTTGATTTTTAATAAATTTGCAAACCTTTCTGAAAATATGTTTTCACTTTGTCAATATGGGTTATTGACTGTATATTGATGGACACAAATGGCTAATTTATCCATTGTGGCCGGGTGCAGGAATGACAGGTTGAAAAAGAAAAAAATTGGGGCACCATCCAGGTTGTCCTGTTTAATGTACAACACTACAAACAAAAGAGACACTCTTTGGTGTATTTGCCCTAAGGGTTTCGGACTGTAAAAGAAACAAAAAGGTACAGTATTCTGCTTATAAACCGCAAGTTAAGGTAAGCCTGCTCAAGAACTCCATCTGGTGGGTTGTTTTTGCCAAAATGACACCTTCTTCTGGGAAGTAGAAGCTTTTATGGGGGGTTAACTGGAAAGTGCAGATGTCAGTTGCCCTCACTGGGCAGTTTCTTAGCAGTGTGAAGGAAGAAGTAGATGACAATTTTAGTGATAGCACCCCCTCTCATCTTGGCAGGATATACCATTCTACGACAGAGTGTAAGGAGATTCTCCGACATGAACATGTGACACCATTTAATATTAAATTTATAACACAATAAAGTGTGCAGGAAGTGAAGGTGTTTGAATACTTTTTGAATCCACTATAAATACAATCCTTGCAGCAAATCAAAGAAAAAGTTAAGATACATTATCAATAATCACAAATAATGTTGAAGCGAAAAATTATCACCAGAAGGCTTTTTACCTGAAATAAAGGCTATTAGGACTCAATGGATAGGCATACAGAGTCTATAGTTTAATTGCAATACAATAACCATAATAATAACAAGGACTTAACCTAATACGGCCAAATTGAGCTGAGCCCCAAACAGTTCAAAACCCAAAACTTATAAATCATCTCTTATCACTCTGACCTCGTTCAAATTAGCTCATTTGCTCATTTTCTCTGACATCCCTCTACTCCTGTCCGGCCGATACCTTGAGTTCCCATGGGAACCCTTATTATCTCCTGACTTCACCCTGCAGCTGGCCCCTGGCACTTTCACTGTCTATTATTCATTTCTAGTTTCTGTTTTTGCTTAATTCTTTCAATAGCCAAGGCCTTGATTCCATATATGGGTTTCCTCTCATCATTTCCTTTCTTGGCTGGCATGCTAGTTTATACTTGGCTCAAGGCTAAGCTTTAATTTAAAAAGAAATATGGCATGTGCCTTTATTTAATCACTTGCTTGGCATGCTTGATTTACATTTAATTTCTGTAGTATAATTTTCTAAACTTATTTATGCTAGAATATATATTTTTCATACATTACATCATCTGACCTTGGCAGCAATGCCTTTTTGCCATTTTTGCTGATTCACTATTCCAGCTGGCTTCTTACATGCCTACTAAAACCATGTTTCCTGCATTTTGTTACTGGTATTGCTCCTTGTTTTCTGGCCTCCATGAGAACAGATGTTCTCATGCCTTCTTATCTTGTCCTCGGTTAGTTTCTGTGCGTCATTCTTGTCCTGTTCTTATTCTTGCTTTCTTAATACTGGTAACTTTCCTTCAAGCTTAAAAAATAATGCAATATGACTGATTTTTTAGTTAACCATTTGCTTGACCTATCTTATTTGCTTAACACTCTAATTTATGCTTAATCTTAATGTTTTAGAAGCTATTAATTACTTTTATGCCTATTTATGCTAATGTGCTATTTATGCCTAATATATAAAATTTTTCCCTTCTATAATAACACTTGAAGCCCTGCATAACCCAGTGAGGAGAGCTATCTGATGACCAAAAGCCTATTATATTATTGATCCTCGCATTAATTAAAAAACATAAAGTTAAACAGAAATGTAGGCAGGTGCCTGACAGATTACTTTAGAATAACCATGGCAAATCTTTGGCAAATGCAGAAAAAATCTATATTAAGTGTACTTCCTGTAGTTTTAGATAATAGAGTTATAGAAGGTGCATTATGATTCTACTAAGCAAATCATTTGGCACAAAAGCAGTTTAGCGTAGGAAATCATTGTGAGTTCATTGCAAAATTGTCTACTCACATTTGATATTACTGTGAGCACTGCTGTAAAGGGTTTATGAGTAATTGTAAATCCAACACTACTGATATATAAGCAAATATGACACAACAGAGCCAGAACACATAGCATAACTCACAGTTTTGGGTCCATTCTCTGATATATTTTAGATAATTTTAAATTTAGAAGAACACCATGTGCAATTTTAAGATTAATTTCCTCATGGTTTACATAGACCAGTGAAGAATGAATGCTATTGAAATACTTGTCTGAAACATTAATAGAGAGGTCCTTTTCCCAGTGTTGCCTAATATTGTCTAGTGGTCCACACATTGACATTAATTGATAAAGTCTATAAATATTACCAGTATTCTCCTCATTGCCACCTAAAATGCATTCAAGCAGGGATAGTGATGGAAAAGTTTGGAAGTTTAAGGTCGAGTGTAAGCCATTTTATGATAACTACTCCTCTCACAATTGACCCTCTGGTTGGGGTGTTATAAAGAGATTCCACCATGCAGAGTTGATCCACCTTTGAGTGACAAAGAGCAATGGAATGACAGTTACGTAGCCAGGACCCAGGACAGCCAGTTCAAGAAAAGCACAAAAGATTTTTTTTTGATGTGCTGTTTTTTATCACTAAAGCAACTTACTAATCAATCAAACAAAAGTAGTAGGTAGTATTCTAATGTTTCATCTATAAAAATATGTATATATGTGACCTGCAAGTTGCTCTTGACAAATAAGTTAATGAACTAATAACTTAATAATTAATGTTGTCTTCCCAAACAGGCAAAGAAATAATGCATATATCCACTTTGATGTCCAATAACACATCCAGTCTATTTTTTTAAATTATGGGTCCAAATAATTCATATGTGCACTTGGCACCAGGACACCCTAGGCCTCAGTTTGATGATTGACTTTGTGGTCGTGTCGTGGACTTGCGGCCACATGTCTTGGACACTCGGGTGAAGAGAGGGGCGGAGCTGTCAACTGAACACCACCTGGTGGTGAGTAGGCTTCGATGGTGGGGGGGGGATGCCGGTCAGGCCTGGTAGGCCCAAACGTATTGTGAGGGTCTGCTGGGAACGTCTGGCAGAGTCCCCTGTCAGAAGTAGCTTCAACTCCCACCTCTGGCAGAACTTCGACCACGTTCAGAGGGAGTGGGACACTGAGTCCGAATGGGCCATGTTCCGTGCCTCTATTGTTGAGGCGGGTGACCGGAGCTGTGGCCATAAGGTGGTCAGTGCCTGTCGTGGCGACAATCCCCGAACCCGTTGGTGGACACCGGCGGTGAGGGATGCCGTCAAGCTGAAGAAGGAGTCCTACAGGACCCTTTTGTCCTGTGGGACTCTGGAGGCAGCTAATAGGTACCGGCAGGCCAAACGGGATGCGGCTTCGGTGGTCGCTGAGGCAAAAACTCGGGTGTGGGAGGAGTTTGGGGAGGCCATGGAGAATGACTTTCGGACGGCTTCAGGGAGATTCTGGTCTACCATCCGGCGTCTCAGGAGGGGGAAGCAGTGCAATGTCAACACTGTATATGGTGGGGATGGTGCGCTTCTGACCTCGACTCGGGATGTTGTGGGTCGGTGGGGGGAGTACTTTGAAGACCTCCTCAATCCCATTAACATGCCTTCCAATGAGGAAGCAGAGCCTGGGGACTCAGAGGTGGGCTCCCCCATCTCTGGGACTGAGGTCACCAAGGTGGTCAAAAAACTCCTTGGTGGCAGGGCCCTGGGGGTGGATGAGATATGCCCGGAGTTCCTCAAGGCTCTGGATGTTGTAGGACTGTCTTGGTTGACACGCCTCTGCAACATCGCAAGGACATCAGGGACAGTGCCTCTGGATTGGCAGACCGGGGTGGTTGTCCCCCTCTTTAAGAAGGGGGACCGGAGGGTGTGTTCCAACTACAGAGGGATCACACCCCTTAGCCTCCCTGGAAAAGTCTATTCGGGGGTCCTAGAGAGGAGGGTCCATCACATAGTCGAACCTCGGATTCAGGAGGAACAGTGTGGTTTTCGTCCTGGTTGCGGAACAGTGGACCAGCTCTACACCCTTAGCAGGGTCCTGGAGGGTGCATGGGAGTTTGCCCAACCAGTCTACATATGTTTTGTGGACTTGGAAAGGCATTCGACCGTGTCCCTCAGGTAATCCTGTGAGGGGGTACTCCGAGAGTATGGGGTACCGGACTCCCTGATAAGGGCTGTTTGGTCCCTTTACAACTGGTGTCAGAGCTTGGTCCGCATTGCCGGCAGTAAGTCGAACCCATTTCCAGTGAGAGTTGGACTCCGCCAAGGCTGCCCTTTGTCACCGATGTCACCCAGGACACGCTTGAGGGACTATGTCTCCTGGCTGGCCTGGGAACACCTTGGGATTCCCCCGGAAGAGCTAGAAGAAGTGGCCGGGGAGAGGGATGTCTGGGTATATCTGCTCAGGCTGCTGCCCCCATGACCCGATCTTGGATAAGCGGAAGAGGATGGATGGATGGATGGATGGATATGGGTCCAAATAACGTAAGCCATTATTTGTTTCTATTGCTTAATTTTTGTTTGGTGTATTTTATGAGCAGTATTTAACATGGTTAGTTTCACAGCCTGTTGTAGAAGGCATCACACAGTGCTTTTCCAGGAAAAATAAATAATCTAAAGCAAAAGAAAGCGGACTTTAGAACTAGTCAGGGGCTGTATCCTTGTAGGCATCTGCTTTGGGACTTTCTATTTCCCACAAACAATGTGCAGACTTTGTAATTTAAATTAGAAACTGCTGCTGTGTCATTACCATTAATAACCTAGCTCTTTAGGTTTCATTAACTTATGTATACATTATTAAAGGAAATATTAAGTAAGCAATTTTGAAATTTTCATTTAGCTGGATGTCATTCTTGTAATGCACTCTTTCAATGAATGCGTCAAAGAAATGCATTGTAAGTTTCTATCTGAAAACAGTTATGCTGATGCCAAGAAAAGGGATAACAATTAAACAAACGCAACAGGATTACTTTTTTATATATTTTTTATGCTAATTTTTTTAAAATGCTGCTTTTAAAATAATCCTAGCTAAGGTAAATTCTCAGAATTCCTTTCTTTAGTAACTAAGTTAAAACTGCAAACAGGCACTTTTTTCACTCTCTCCTTCAATATTTGAAAAGCTGATGTATTATTTTTTATCTTTATGCTCTCTTTTGATTACTTATTCTGTTCCAGCATCCTACTGACTACACCATTTGTGACCTCAGGAGGGCACACAGGGTAATCAAACTACAGACTTACGATGCCTGACTTTTTTCAGGTATAAAAGTACAAAATCACAACATGGAACTTCATGAAGGTCATGTTTTCTTTTTAAGTCAAGTCACAGGAGTTGAGATTGCTGTGACAGAGCATGCTAAAATATATTGTTCATGTTTAAAAAATGGTCCTACTTTTTATGAATCATTTAACACTTTTTATAATCGTGATCAGCATACAGAATATTCATATTATCATCATTTTAAAATAATTATGATTAAAATTTTAAATACAAAAAAATGTATTTTTCTAAAAATGTTCTGTTAAAAGACTCTCATTATGCTTAAACTGAGATCATGACAAGGTTCAAAAGATTACAGAAAGAGCAGGTGCTTTGCCAAATTAATATTCACCTGTATTAAAGGCTGAATTGTAGCATCAAGCAAAAAAATAATGTCGGTGTTCCCTTTAAAATGCCTACATTAATAAGATAGTGTGAATGATAGACTGTCCACTGAGTGAGAATATGCACTTGAGGGAGTGCAAAGGGTGGCCTACAATGATTGGTCCTCATTAACACAGACACCGTGTACTAGTGGAGCAATGAACACCACACACCACACACCCCACTGAACCACTAAAACACTCCCATAGTAGCATACTTTCCTTTAAACTATAGCTTCTTAAAATTGTTCAAAAGTAATATAAAAACACTTGTATCATGGATTAATTGGAGAAAATCCTTTGAAGGACAAAATTCCATACATACATCCAGAAAGACTTCAGTTCTCTCAAAATAAAGGCACCAGAAAAAGGATAATTCAGAGCAAATATTTTTATTTATTTAAGAAGGAAAGCCTAACTAAAGAGTTTAGTCTTGTCGCAGGTGGCTGGGGGGGGCGACCTGGCCGGGACGCCCTGGAGGACCAGAAGAGGGCTTACGCCCTTCTCAGACCACGTGGGAGTGACCGCCCTGGTTCCTTTGGGGGCCACGGGTACAGAGCTGTGAAGCTCAACTCTGTAGGGGCCCATGGTCACCGCCAGGGGGCGCCCCAATGTCTTGGGAGCCCTGGACCACAGCACTTCTGCCACACCCGGAAGAGCTGGGGAGGAAGAAAAGCAGGGACACCCGGAGTGCTTCCAGGGATGCAGCCGGCACTTCCGCCACACTGGGGCATGTCGGTGGAAGATTGCCGGGAAACACGTGGAGCACATCTGGGTGATTATAAAAGGGTCCGCCTCCCTTCATAGGATGACTTGAGTCGGGTGGAAGAGGATGGGGTCTCTGGAGGAGGCAAGGAGGCGGCCTGAAGAGAGTGTAAGGCATTCGTAGTTGGCCTGGACTTGTGGGGACTTTTGGGGGTTTGAGTGTACTTTATTGTAAATAACAAATGTATAATAAACGTGTGTTGGGTGACATGAATGTGTCCGCCTGTCTGTGTCTGGGCCGGCTTCCACAGTCTATATTCATGCTCAATAAGACTATCTGTTTGAATATTAAGCATTACAAAATTAGTATACCATAGGTTAATAATTCTTTTGTTACTAGTTTGTGAAAATTACAACAAAAATGACTATAGTACTATACTTTTTTATTAAATCACATATTCAGTCTTTTAAACTACATTCTGGGGAATTTATTCTGACCATTAATTTGGCATGTTTAATGTGGAGAAGAACAAACAAACTGTGATTGCCTTTACTACACTATTGGAACGCAGACTTATTTTGCTCAACTGGAAGAATCCTAACTCTCCTCTTTTAAGTCAGTGGGTAACTGATATTTTATATTATTTAAAATGGGAAAAAATCAAATTCTCACTTAGAGGATCTGTGCAGAACTTTTGCAAAACCTGACAGGATCTAATCAATAATATTTTAGAATAAGCTCTTAAAGCACCGAGGAAGCAGCTTCTCTACCCATTTCTTTTTCTTGTCCATTTATCTTTATCCACCTGTTACACTCATCAATTTACTTATTTTTATTAGCTTTAAGTTTTACTCCATTGGCCATGCTCTCTTTCTCAGGGGTGAGAGTTGATTTGTTTTCAATCCTATTTTTTGTAAAAATGTATCTATTTGTATGGAATGATGACAATAAAATCAATAAAATTTTAATAAAAAAAAAATTTGGCATGTTTAAGGGCTAGTAGATTAAGCAAGTAAATCAGTCTTGGTTACAGATTTTACCAGTTTTTAGAGCGTTAGGCAAAAACGTCTTCCTCAGTAATTCTTGTAACTCCAGCTCCAGAGAAGACAACAAAGTGATTCTTGCAATATGGTTGTGTGAACAGATTTCAACATCTGCTTTGATTTGAAAAATGAAGAACTCATAAAATATCTAGAAATGGGAATGTTCGCATGGCCAGAAACCATTTAGCTAACCAGACGTTAAACCGTGGATAGATTGTTATTCATTGTGCTCTGACGTAATTGAGTGATCACATTGAATCCTCATCTAAGCAAATGATATTTTAAATGACTGATTCCAGAATTAGGGTAGTAACTCAAAGTAATTCACTGCAATTACTTTACTCAAAACTTGTTAGTAAAACGTAATATTATCACTGATTACTTTACTCCCTGAACCCATGCAAATATAAACCAATTGGAAAACACAAAAATTGCACCCAAAAGGCCTTTTAGTATTTTAATATGGCTGAAAAAAACAACAATAGGGAATTAGAATCAACAGTTAAACAATGAAATCAGATGATTTACTTTAGAAAACTTTAGTCTACTAAAGTAATTCAAGATAAATCTACTCTCTATATATAAAATACTAAGCCTAAAAGTGCAACAATTTTGTGCAACGATTTTATGTGACTTTTTATGCCATGTTTTTTGTCACGCTTATTTTGTCTGGCTTATTTTAAAACCTACATATATACAGTATGTTTGGTATCATTCTTTTCAGAATTTATTGAACTTTAATTTGATGTTGTTAGATTTAGATTCTTATTCCATTTATAAATTATAAACTAAAAGATATCAAGAACTCACATCCCATGAGATGAAACTTTTTGCCAAAAGATTTAACCATGCCTGGGGCCGGAAATGAAAGACAAAGAGTAGGACAGATGTTGTACAGGCTTTTAAATATTCGAAGCGTTGCACGACATGCAGATCACACGGCATGGCATGGCACGGCAGCAGCAGCAGCAGCTGTTCGAGCAAAGAGGAGGTAAAAAAAGTATTTGTTTCCCATTGTTTTACCATTTAAGAGAAGGTTTCAAAGAAGCGACCACATCTCCATGGGGTGCGTTCAGCCCCCCCTTCATAATGTGAGTGGCAGAGATGCGAAGTGGCTGGCGCATAGCACAGGCAAAGGGGGTTGGCCAGCAAAGCGAGCAGGGGGGAACCCCCTAGTTATAAATAGAACTGACTTAACCTCTCAAACACTTACAAAGATAAATGTAAGATAAAATTATTTTCTAGGGTAATATAGGACTGTCAGATTAATTTTTATCTGAAAAAGATCTAAGGTAAAAGTTAACGCTTTTTTTAAAATAATGGTCACTTTATGTCACACTAATTTGGTATCTTGTTACTGCAAACATGCCATGCAGTCCTGCACTTACTTTGCAGATCTGTTTTTGCTCATCACTTCCATAATCCGGCTTTTTATAATTTTGATTAGAACTTGTTATCCTAATTAGTAATACTTGCAGCTACACCCCATCACAACATAGTCTGGGACAGGTATTTCCCTATTATTTATCAAGAGGTATACAAAAAGCAGATTTGTAAAGCACACCAACAGTATTGTTCAACATTTGCTTCTGCTCCAATTCACTCTTAAATCCAATATCCTTGACTATTTTCAAGACAAATTAAAAACCAGCCAAAATTCTAATTTTCCTTTCTTGATTATAATGCTTCAAATCCCTCAGCCAAAATGTGGTGTCAAACAACTTTTCTCCTTCTTATGTGACTGTTGGCTTGATCATAATGCCTAAAACAATAGGGTGTAATTAAAAATATTCAGACCGCCTTTATTACATGTTTGCTACATCTGTGAAGAGGAAAAAGACAACTCAATTTAGTTGAATTTCATATATTATTCCTTGAAGGTTGGCTCCTGCCCACAGCACTGAATTAGCGTCCCTCACAGCACCCTTATGAAGCTGGGCCCACACGCTCTCGTTAATTTAGACTAGATGTGGTTTTTATTTATTCTTTTAACTAACTACATCCTATGCCTGTTTGCTTTAAAATTTTGCTCATCATTTTCTGGTAAATCCAAAACTCCTTTTACAGAGTTTTTAAAAATTATAATGAGGACTTAATATTTAGATTGTTACAATGCAACATTTAGTTCATTGTTATCAGAATCAGAATACTATATTAATCCCAAAGGAAATTCCTACTTTATTTGTGAGGCAGCCGCAGTCCCTCAATTTATAGACAAGTGAAATGAACAGTGACCCCCACACCTTCTGGCCTTAAGGACCGAGAGCTGACTTTTATTCTTGCTGTTGCTGCCATTGCTGCTGCTGTTATGAAAATACTGTACATATACATACAAAACATATAACAACCAGAACAGTTAACATAAGTAAATATATTTTCAAACTTATTTTTAATATGAATATTCAAACATTATTTTATGGCTAATTTGGCAGCCCTTGTGTGGTGGCCAGCAGATGATAGCACTTATTAATAGGGTGGAAACAGCTATTGGAAGTGTTTAGCAAGTAACACCAAAAATACATCTGTGTTTCTATGATTCTCTCATCTCAGTGTCCTTTATACTATCCAAAAGGTGTGGTGATCAAAAAGAAGGCTTTTACATTTTGTTTATAGCTCTTGCATTCACTAATTATTAAGGATAGAGTACTAACTCATATCCACACTTTTGCATTTTTTTTTCATGAAAGAAATGTGACAAAAAACATGTAAATGCAGGTTGCTATATTTTTGACACATAAGGCTTATAGCATTTTTATTTGATTGGAAATCAAAGATTTTTTGGCTCTGTAAATAAGTTCCTTATGAGCTTTTTGATCAAAAAGCTGCACATCACATGAATAAAAATATTATAACCAGATTTATTAAAGACAGACGCTTACTGTAGCTTCTAATCTTCAACGTTTGTTCAATGGAATATATTCACCCATTAAATCTAACACCCCAGAGATCTTATTATCTTTAGATGCAGAAAAATCATTTGATATGATTAAATGGGACTACCTATTCACTACATTGACTTAAATATATGTGCATGGATCAAACTACTCTACACTAGTCCAGAAGCCTCACTTTGCATTAACAACATTATTTCAGACTACTTCAAACTAGAATGCAGTACTCGACAAGGATGTCCCCTATCACCATTGCTCATTTCAGTTGCCATTGAGCCTTTGGGTGTTTACTTTCAAAGTGCATCAGAGGTAAAGGGGATTACCAGAGAAGGATTTGAACAGAAAATGTCACTATATGTGGATGATATGGTATTGTACATTTCTGACCCATAAAATTATATGCCAGCAGTCCTAAAAGCACAAAGGATTTTCAAAAGATATCTGGACTCAAAATCAATTTGAATAAAAGTTTGCTTATCCTAGTGAACACTCTAGCACACAACATTAGACTAGACACATTCCCATTCATCTTAGCAGATCAGTTTAAATACCTAGGAGTAAATATCACAAGTAAATATAAAGCTCTTTTTCAACAAAATTTTTCTGTCTGCGTGGAAAAAATTAAACAAGATATCAATAGATGGCCCACCCTCCATCTCACAGAGAATCAACACTGTCAAAACGAAAACCCTCCCAAAGCTTCTTTTTCTATTTCAAATCATCCCCGTATACATTAACAAATCTTTTTTTTTTTTTTTAAGAAATTAGATTCAATCATAACCCCATTTATTTGGAATTCCAAACATCCACACATCCAAAGGGCAACTCTACAACAACCTAAAGCAGAAGGGGTCATGGCACTATCTAACTTTCAATTTTATTACTGGGCGGCAAACATATTGGCCATAAAGACCTGGGGCCTCATGTATAAACGGTGCGTACGCACAGAAATGTTGCGTACGAACCTTTCCACGCTCAAATCGCGATGTATAAAACCTAAACTTGACGTAAAGCCACGCACATTTCCACGGTAACTCATTCCTTGGCATACGCAATTTATCCGCCCGGTTTTGCAGAATGGCGGCACCCAGTGTCAAAGCAGTGCTACTGTTCCTGTGTGGTTACCCTTTCTTTCTTAAATCCACATTCCTGGCGCGGCTTTATAAATACACTGAAATTAACTGCATATTGTTTATTAGTGTAATGCATCTGATTATAATTAACCTGTAGCAATATAATGGTCCAGGGAATAGCCATAGTATTCCAAATACCATAACTGCTTTAGCGTTGTAACTCTCACTGCATCTTCTTTCAGCTGATCCCGTTAAGGGTTGCCACAGCAGATCATCTTTTTCCACATTACTCTCACTGCACCACTCGGAGTATTTATATCACTGTATCTGAGTGGGAAATCACAGCAGCAGCTGATTGGAAAGAGAATTATCGGTACATAGCATGAAGCAGATGCTGCCTGAGCCACAGCAAACGCTTTAGTCCCTGTACGGACTTCGCGGTTTAGAAACAGTTTCATCCCAAGAACTCTAAACACACTAAATCAGTCCACCAAGTGCTCCTTGTAGAAATGTTTGGACTTATAAGTACAATTACCCCACTGTAAACTTGCACTACAGTTATAATATTGCACAACCTGCGCCACTTTATAAAGCGCGTATTTACATGTGATGACGGTATTCATTTCTAAGACGAAATGCAGCAAAACATGTTGATTATATTATACAGATAAAACTTTAACTTCATTTAAATAATCTGAATTGTTAATAATTAAACATGTGAGGACACGGTGCCGCAGCGCTAGCTAGTTCAGTAATTGTTCCTGCCTTGCGCTGTATTCTTGCTGGTGCTGACGCGACACTGGAAAGATAGACGGATATAATAATTAAACACGTACTACTAAGAAATTTCAATGTTCCTTAAAAGTTTTGAAGAATCGAAGTTCTAAGCTTACAGATGGCTTCACGTCTATTACATAGCTTATTGTGTGGCGATTGAGTTTTTGGAGAAAGAAAAGTAAGGACAGGAATTGGAGGTTAGTACGTTTGAAAGAGACAGTACTGCTGTGATAAATTATTTCATTGAAGGTTGCGCATGGCGCAGCAAGCCTCTTGTGTGAGACATGAAC
The DNA here is from genome assembly GCF_900747795.2 of Erpetoichthys calabaricus. NCBI lineage: Eukaryota > Metazoa > Chordata > Cladistia > Polypteriformes > Polypteridae > Erpetoichthys > Erpetoichthys calabaricus. The sequence goes on along the minus strand of NC_041400.2, from coordinate 65,516,198 downwards.
AAGCACTGTGCCACCGTGTTCCCATGTTTAATAACATGCTTTCATTCCTATCATCATGAAAAAGATATCACGTATACATCTCAGTATTTTAATTATTCAGAGAGCTGTAATATCAAGAATGTAATGGATTATGTGTCCTGTCGGAGAAAGAGAAAGCCCGTTTAAAAAGCAGGTAGTGATTCATACACATAGAGCACATAGAAGATCAAATACAGAACAAAGCATTTAACATGCCACTTTAGTTACAATGGGATTTGAGAAACTAGTAAATTAAACGATTTTAAGATGAAGTTTATGATGTTCTACTTTAATGGCAAAATAAACTACGTGATTAAAGTGGAAATTTCGAGATTAAAGTTGACATTTCGTGCTTTTTTCCCCACTGTGTGCCTTTTTTTTGTCTGTACCCTAATAAGCTTTCATATGACACTCAGACGGTGGGCTACGACTCGCTTTTTCACGGTGACTTTGATATGTGATTTCTTTTTTATTTCGGGCACTGTGCGACTTTGTGAAGTTGAGCCTTCGAGTTTCTCCAACACTCTGTCAATCGATCAGCTTCCTTTTGTTGATTATACCACTGTTTAAACCAACAAATAGTACGTTTTTCCTTTGCCTCCACTTGGTATTCGCTGAAATTCTTATATTTTCTCCCGTGCTTTTCCCATTGTCTTTTCACAGAAGGCTATTTATATTGATTTGCATATTCAAAGAGGCGTAATTCTGGGAGGAGTTGGGGCAGGACAGAAGGCGCGTGCACGTGCGTTACTTTTCACGCAAATCGGGATTTATGTAGTAGAAGAACGTGAAAGTATGCGTGCGCACAGATTCCTGCATCTGGATTTTTCTGTGCGTACGCACAATCCCGCTTTTGTGCTTACGCCATGTTATAGTGTGAGTTCTACGCACGGCGTTATACATGAGGCCCCTGGACATCCACACAAATTGATGAATATACTAAAGCTTTGTCTGCAATAGAATTAAAATTTTGCAGTACTTTCTTATATTTCCTGCTTTGTGCCCCAGTAAATACAAAATAATGTCAATACACTAATAATCTAAATGCCTTTCATTCACTCAGATTATGGAACCAATATAGGAAGATGTTTAAAGCAGAGAAGTTTTTATCTGTTGCACCTCTGCATGACAACCACATTTTCCACCCTCTCAAACATATGTAGTATTTATTATTTGGAAAATGTCTAGGATGAAAACACTTAGGAAAAATGTCTTTGCATCCTATGAACAATTAAGCTTCAAATTTAACTTCTCATCTATAGAATTTTTGCACTATCTCCAAATTAGAAATTTTGCTAAACGGAACCTGCCCAATTTTCCTCACTTTCCACCTATTTCAATTACAGAAGAAAGACTCAGATAGCATCTCTACAATATATAAGAACATTGTAGAGTCCCTTCCTTTCAAAGATCCCAGGATACGGTGGGGAAAAAGACCTTTCACTTAATATCTCAAAAAAGGATACACAGAATACACTCTAGCTCCATATACACAAAGCATTCAATCATTCAACTTAAAATCTTTTATCTAGTGCATTTATCTCATTTTAAATTGTCCAAAATGATTCCAGGGCAAGATTCAACCTATGAACATTACAATCTAGCTCTAGACTCACTGGGCCACATGTTTTGGGTGTGTACCAAATTAACATCATTTTGGACAAAAATCTTTGAATACCTGTAAGACAGCCTTGGTGTCACAATCCCTCCTAACCCACTAACAGCTGTGTTTGGTGTACCCCCAGATGGGCTTAAAATGGAGAAGGACAAACAAACTGTAATTGCCTTTACTTCACTATTGGCACGTAGACTTACTTGCTCATCTTGAAGAATCCTAGCCCACCTCTTTTATGTCAGTATGTAACTGATGTTATATACTATTTGAAATTGGAAAAAAAATCAAATTCTCACTTAAATGATCTGTTCAGAACATTTTTAAAACTCTGGTAGGATCTAATCAATAACATTTTACAATAAGCTTCTAAATCTGAGAAAAGGATACTCTTCCTTACTTGCTGATTTAAAAGATTTGCTCCCTCTCTTTCTCTTGGCTGTGGGTTGAATTTTGATTTGTTAAATTTGATTTGATTGTGTGGAATGTTATATGCTTCAAATTAAAATCGATAAAAATATTTCCTGGACATAAACTGCTACTGACTTTGCTTTATCTTTGTTACAAACAGTTTCAATGCATTGTAAAACTTAAAAGTCTGGTTTCAAAGTAAAACTCAAACCATTATTTCTTAGTAAAGACAAATTTGACTTCCCGACATTCCCAAAGTAAAGCAAAACTGTACGCGTATAACTGAGCAGCACAAATTAGGCAGGAAACGCAGCTTGGGTAGGCACACTTAAATGTTATGTGAAATGAAATGTCGACTCTTCAAGATTATCTGCTTAGAAAGCTATGTATAACTCAATTTACAAAATTCTAGTCTACTCAGTAACTGTATTGTGATTGCAAGAATGTAACTGGTTATACTACTTTGATACTGGGAAATGTAATTAAATTGTAGAAATGTGTTACTTTGTACCAAGTTTTCTCCATCCAGGAATTCTTTCTCCATAGCACTGTAAAGCTGTCCTCTGGCATCATGTTGGTCTCCTCATAGGTTTAATTTCTGTACTGCAGCCAAGCGTGCTCAAGTTCAGCTCTGGAGGGATGCTTTGATTGAATGTTTTTGTTCCAATGTCTTAATTAGAATCAATTAATCCTCAAGCAACAATTTGATATCCTCATATGGAAAGTATTGGAATAAGCTGATGGGGCTGAGCGAAAACACTAACAAGCCATAAAATTAAATATGTTCTGTAAACTGCAAAGATTAGCATCTAATTAATCAACTAGACTGGAGCAAAAAACAAGCTGCTTTTTCCTTCCAGGACTGAACTTAAGCCCCCTTGGTCTCTAGAATGTGGGTCTCTAACTCCGGTCCTGGAGGGCCACTGAGGCTGCAGGTGTTCATTCTAGAACGTTTCTTAATTAGTGAACACTTTTTACTGCTAATTAACTTCTTTTTCCTTCATTTTAATTGACTTGCTGATTAAGACTTAGACCCCTAAAATATTTCTTTTTACTTAAAGAGAAGCCAAACAATAATGAAATAGAAAACAAGCCAACATTGAGCAGCAACATGTGTCCATCATTCGATATTTGAAAATAAAAAAAGGTGAAGGTTTCAGTTTCATGCTAAGCTGTTGAGGTCCACAAAATATTTTGACAGCATTCTTAGAAAAAAAGGATATCAACTGAGAGTACTAACAAGCCATGGGATTAAATGACAAGTTTAATGAACAAAAAGACATTCAGAGGACTTAATCTTAAAAAACAAGGCAATTAAATTAAAGGGAAAAGAAGTTAATTAGCAGCAAAAAACTGGTAACAAATTAAGAAAATGTTAGAATGAAAACCTGCAGCTGCAGTAGTGCTCCAGGACCAGGGGCCTCATGTGTAAATGGTCCATATGCCCGTTTCCATGCTCACTTTGAGATGTATAAAAGCTAAACTTGGCATAAGTACATGAATATTTTCACAGCAGCCTCAGATCACACGTACACATGTTTCTGCTTGATTTTGCAAATGGGCGGCACCCAGTGTCAAAGCAGTGTTACTGTTTATGTGTGGTCTCCTTTTTTTTTTTAGTTTCACATTCATCATGTGGTCTTTATCAAATACAGTGAATTTAATTGCATATTGTTTACACATTTAATTCACTTGATTGTAATCATTCTATACTATGTAATGGTGTATAGAATGGCCAAGCTATTCCAACTACCATGGCTGCTTTAGTGTTGCTAGAAGACATTGCAAATGGAAGAATCGTACTGACTTCTTGTCCCATGATGATGACTGGATTCTAAGTCAATTTAGATTTCCAAGAGCTACCTTCTTTGAGCTGTTTGCTGTTAGAGTACTAGGATTGACAATACTGATGTATGTATGTGATTTTATTCACACTGCAATGAGCAGATGCCCCATCCAGGGATTGTTCCTGCTTCACGCTCAAGCTTGCTGGGACTGGCGCGATCCTGGATGGATAGATTGATGGATGTAAACATGTATAACAAAGATTTTTTCAATGTTCCTTAAAAGTTTTAAAGAATCAGCATTCTAAACTTACAGCTGGTTTTACATTTATTACAAGTGCTTATTGTGTGGTGACTGGTTACATGGAGAAAGAAAACGGAAGGAAAGGAATAGGGGGTTGGTACATTTGACAGAGACAGCAGTGCTGCAATAAATGATTCCATCTAGGGTCACACCCATCCTAGAAAGCATTGTATGTGAGGTAGGAACAATCTCTGGATGGGGTACCATCTCATCACTACTGCTGCACCACCATGCCCCAACATGTTTAATAAATGCTTTAATGCATTTCATCATGAAAATAATATCAAGTATACATCTTAGTATTCTAAAATGATCAGAGAGCTGTAATATCATGAATGTAATGAATTCTGTGTGGCGATCACTGCCTGAGCACTCCTGTCGGTGTATGTAGCGATTAACGAATGGGTCAGGGAACTCTTAGAATACAAAGCATTTAACATGCTACTTTAGTTACGATGGAGTTTGAGAAACTCTAGTAAATTAAACTCGATTTTAAGATGAGGTTTACAACATTATACTTTAATGACAAAATAAACTACTAGATTAAAGTGGAAATTTTGAAAATTAAAGTTGGCATTTCGACTTTAATTTCGACATAGACCTTTTCCTTCAGACAGTGGGCTGCAACTCTCCTTTTCACATCAACATTGGTTTGTGATCACTTTTTTTTTATTTCAGGCACTGTGCGACTTTCTGAACTTGATCTTTCGAGTGCCTCTGCCACACTGTACCACACCTTCAATTTCCTTTTGTTGCTTATACCACTGCTTAAGCCACAAAATAGTATGTTTTTCCTTGCCTACACTTCACTGAACAGGACCTCCATTCCGTATTTGCTGAAGTTCTTCTTTTTTCTATATGCTTTTGCCATTGTCTTTTAACAAAACACTGAACAGAAAGGGATTTTATATTTATTTGCATATTCAAATAGGTGCAATTCTGGGAGGAGTCAGGGTGGGGCTGTAGGAGCGTACATGTGCGTTAAAATTCATCTTGATTGGGATTTATAAAAGGAAAGTGCGTAGAACTTTGCTTATGTACAGTGTATGCATCTGAATTTTTTTGTGTGTACGAACATTTCCATACACAATGTTTTAGAATGAATTCTATGCACAGCATTATACATGAGGTCCAGGATTAAGAGACTAATAATTTTACCAAGTCACATTGAGCTGAGCTGATAAAGTGTGCATTTCTGGCATTTACATGTATTCTACAATCGTGCAAGTGACTGGTGATTTGTTTTCTTCAAGCAAACAATGATGATCAACTTTTTCAACATTGATGGACTTGTTCATAAAATATTTGTTCCCTGTGAACAGACTGTTAATCAGTGACATTACACTGAAGTACATCTGGAACATCTGGAAACTGCATTTTGCACTATGATAGAGCACCTACACATACCTCATTATCAGTTAAAAACAATGTGGTTGTTGCACCCCTTGTATTCATTCACTTGATCTTGAACACTGGACTTCATTTTGTTTCCAAAATTAAAATTGAGACTAAAGGGAACAAGTTTTGCTTTCTTGGTAGAAATAAAAGAAAAAAACATGGGAGGCGATAGACAGGGTAATAAAAGATGAGTACAGGAAATGTTAATGGGAATGGGAGAAGCACTGGAACAAGTATTTTACAACTAAAGTAGATTATTCAGATGATGTCTAAAAAGGAATATATAAAAAGTTTTATAATAAAGATTTTTTATAACAATTCCTGGAATTTTTGGGTTCTTCCTTGCATAACAAAGCAGTGAGGTCTCATCTGGAAAACTGGATGCAGTTTGTTCTCCATTTAGTCTATTCTAATGTTCTAGTGTTTACCTAATTTGCTTAGGTATGTATGTGGCATTATGGCAAGATTCAAATTGGTTGAGGTTGCCACCCACAGTAAGCATTTTTCCATCTATAGCTTATCCTCAACATCCCTTTGTGCTGTTAGATGTCATAATGGTGCTCCTTGACCATTACCCCAGGTCAATTCATGTTTTCCAAAACATTAGATAAGTTAAAACTTGATTTTCTCCCACAATATTTGCGGCTACAATTGATATAACTTAAAATTGTATCCCTATAATTTGGGACCATCTTAGAAGAATACCATGGATGAAAGCAATCTTCTAGGCTTTTCATCTCTAGAAGATCAGAGATACAGGAATTTGACAACCGTCACTTGTAATCTAATAACTATTTTTTTTGTGTCTTTTGTATATATGTATTTTGTTTGTGCATTTTTCTTTTTTATTCTTCTTCTCCTTCTTCTTTTGGCTGCTCCCATTAGGGGTCACCACAGCAGATCTTCTTCTTCCATAACTTTTTGTCCTCTGCATCTTGTTCTGTTACACCATCACCTGCATGTCCTCTCTCACCACATCCATAAACCTTCACTTAGACCTTCCTCTTTTTCTCTTGCCTGGCAGCTCTATCCTTAGCATCCTTCTCCCAATATATTCAGCATCTGTCCTCTGCACATATCCAAACCAGCGCAATCTCGCCTCTCTGACTTTGTATCCAAACTGTCCAACCTAAACTAACCCTCTAATGTACTCATTTCTAATCCTATCCATCCTCATCACACTCAGTGCAAATCTTTGCATCTTTAACTCTGCTACCTCCAGCTCTGTCTCCTGCTTTCTGGTCAGTGCCACCGTCTCCAACCCATATAACATAGCTGGTCTCACTACCGTCCTGTAGACCTTCCCTTTCACTCTTGCTGATATCCGTCTGTCACAAATCACTCCTGACACTCTTCTCCACCCATTCCACCCTGACTGCACTCTTTTTCACCTCTCCTGCACAATCCCCATTACTCTGTACTGTTGATCCCAAGTATTTAAACTCATCCACCTTCGCCAACTCTACTCTTTGCATCCTCACCATTCCACTGACCACACACACTTTACACACATGCATTCTGTCTTGTTCCTACTGACCTTTTTTATTATTGTTTCATTTTTCTGACAATGCCATTTTGTATTCATTTGATGACCACCAACCATTTTGAGGCAATGTTTTCATGGAGGGAGCTACTGTTTTTATTTTCTATGGCACTTGAAGGTCACATGTCATATACAGAGGTCACGTGACTTATTGTGTTATCCTGGATACCTGTATAAGATGGTGGAACACAACTCTAGGCATTAGTGTTGTGGATCACTTTGATTTCACTATTCTCTCTTGCTGTCTTTAGCATTAGAGGATTTTGTTATACAGCTAGGGTTCATCCCTGTCTCAAGTTTCTTTCTATATTTTATTGTTCTTTACATTTTTCTTTTTAAATTATATTTTTTAAAATATTTTGCCTTTCTTCATTTTATAGTTTATTATGTAAGAAGTACTTTGCATACTTATAGTGTGGTGGATGGCTAAGGCCCTTACCTGGCCAGTACGCCTCAATAGTAGAAGGACCAGGGGAGAGAGTTTATTCAGGACGTTATCTCCCTCGGAACGCTAGAAGGCAGCCCACCTGGCTTGCAGTGGGGCCACAGGTGGAGTGCTTCCGGGTGTCCTATAAAAGGAGTCAGCCGCCACTACTCAAAGAGCCACAGTCGGGAGGTGGTGGACGAAGCTTGCAAGGAGGAGTGGAAGTGGAAAGAGAGAGAGTGAGAGAGAGAAGAGAAAAGGTCTGTGTATTGTGCTGTTTGGTGCTTTCTACTGTGCTGTGCTTTGGGGAGCAAGGAAAAAGCACTCCAAGAGTGCAAATAAAAGTGTGTTGTGTGCTACAGTTGTGTCTCTGCCTGTATGTGTCTGGGTTGTGGCAGCAGGTGCACCACTGGTATTCCACAATGGTTATGTATTTATTATGTTTTTCCATTCAGTTGATAATTTGTGCTATGTATGTTGAGTCTCCCTGATGAGGCAGCTGGGAAACTGTCCCCATTTTTTTATTAAGAGCCAAGCAACTGAAAGATGGCTGCTGATGCATTGACAGTTGTTTATGTTTTTTAAGCTCTTAAATTTTTAATTCACCTACCTATAATTTCCTTTTCATCTAGTTGATGTTTTGTTACTGAATTTTGGTTTTGTTTAGATTTTCTGAATTTTGATCTGCCTTTATTTGTTTAAGGTATGCATGTTATTCATACTTTTTTATTCTTTTTTGCTTTTTTAAATTTTTGTAAATAAATAAAGAAAAGTTGTTTTTGTCATTTGCGCCAGAGGTTAGATGATTCCTCTCTCCCTGTCTGGTTTATTTAAATTTAAAAGCCTTTTACCTCTTTTTTGTTGGGCTTGTGTAGGTTGAAAGTTCTGCTTCTAGAGATCGTGTCAGGCGTTTTTGCTATTACACCGCATCGACAGTCTTTTGGCCAAGCTTTAGAGAATAGCCTGGGTTTTGAATTTTGAGAGCTGCCAACATAACAGAGGAAGCCTAAGACTTTGCCCAGAAGACTTTAATGTTAGGACCATTGTTTCATTTCCTTGACTTTGATTTTTGTTTGTGTTTTGAATTAGTCATTTGCTGTTGTCTGCTTTCTCTCTCAGTATTCTGACCCTTGTCTGTCCCTGACTGCGAGTGTGCTTGCCCCCTACTTTCCATCTTCCTGGTTACACTACTCTGTTCTGCATTTTGGCAGAAATTATAACTTCTCTAAACTGTTCTCCTCAGCTGCATAAAAATGCAATTGGGTGACAGCAGTTTCATGCTTTTAGTGGGTACCAAGTCCATAACACATTCTTCCACTGGAGTTCCTGCATTTTAGTACTGCTGTTGTAAAGCTGTGCCTGTTTGGCTCTAGCTACTGAACGTCTAAGTACTCTCTGACCAAATGCTGTATCTTATCAAAAAACTGCCACGTAACAAATGGATATAATTTTTTTGAGAAAATGGTTGCTTTTTCCACAATTCCTGGACAATTTCCATTTGCTCATATGGCTGTCAACCATGCAATAGTTCAAATGGGGAGACAGTTGTAGAAATCAATGACAGTTCCAAAAAGTAGTTTGGGTACACGCTTTTCTAAGGCTTTGCCCCCGGCAGCTGCTGTTTTTTAACATCTGTTTTTACAAGAAATTGGATCTGAATCTTTCAACCATTTCATAAACCTTATAAAAATAAACAGATGTGCATGATTTTTTTTTCAAAAGGTACTTTATTCCTGTGAATATTTTTGATATAAAAATGGTACAGAGGTTTAATAATATTTCATCAAGCTTAAGGCCCTCCACAGTAATCTTTACCTTTGATACCTTTTACATGTTTACGTTAGAGAAAAGCCAAGCAAAATGACACCTTTTATGTTTACGTTATAAATCTGGTACAATAATCTCTTCTATCTATTTTTTAAATCCTCTTAATCCAATTTTTCCTTTTCAGGGAGCATAATGTTTTTCCCAGTTCTTCTATTATTAAATACTGATTATTAATCCCAGAGGGGAAACTGTCTTTTCATATGATCTTTGGAGGTCAGAGAACAGGGTCAGCCATTGTACAATCACCTCTGGAGCAATTTACAGGTTAAGGGCCTAACAGCATATGATTCCTTCTGAAAATTGGTAAGGTTATATAAACTTTGCACTCCAGCAAACCAGAAAAATACAGGGGGCACTGCTAAACCTCATTCTAAGTGGAGTAATTGGGTGACCCAAGGAAAAGAAGCATCAGACAAGTGAACATATGAAAAAGTAGCAGAAATGACTGCACCTCATCTACTGAAAATCTGAACTATGGTGGGACATTACTTTTTTAAGCACTGCTCACATGGAAACGTAATTCACCTCATCCTACAAGGTTAGTGTAACAATAAAATATGCGCTTAGATAGTTCTAGCCAGTCCTTAACTTTAGGCTTTAGCAAGCACTGCAGTGGCCCTATAAAGTCCGGTGGCTTTTAGTGGAGGATGCAATTATCTATCTGCTCCACAAGACGTATTCTCCCCTGGACAAAGCTGGCAGAACTGTGAGGATTAGATAGATAGATAGATAGATAGATAGATAGATAGATAGATAGATAGATAGATAGATAGATAGATAGATAGATAGATAGATAGATAGATAGATAGATAGATAGATAGATAGATAGATAGATAGATAGATAGATAGATAGATAGATAGATAGATACTTTATTAATTCCAAGGGGAAATTCACATACTTCAGCAGCAGCATACTGATAAGGAAACAATATTAAATTAAAGAGTAATAAAAATGCAGGTAAAAAACAGACAACGTTTACCATCCAACCCCCCCAGCCATATCTGGGGTGGAATTGAAGATTCGCATAGTTTGGGGGAGGAACGATCTCCTCAGTCTGTCAATGGAGCAGGACAGTGACAGTAGTCTGTCGCTGAAGCTGCTCCTCTGTCTGGAGATGATACTGTTTAGTGGATGCAGTGGATTCTCCATAATTGATAGGAGCCTGCTGAGCGCCCATCGCTCCGCCACAGATGTCAAACTGTCCAGCTCATGTAAAAATTATGTTTTATGATTTCTCCAGTGCCTTCAGTAATATCCACCCATCCCTGTTATGGGGAAAACTTAGACATATGCAGGTGGATGAGCCCATGGTGTCCTGAATAATAGACTAACTGTCGGGCCAACAGCAGTTTGTATGACTCAAGGACTGTGCTTCTGATACAAATGGGAGCAACACTAGAGCACCACAAGGAACAGTCTTGTCTCCTTTTCTCTTCACTCTGTACACCTCAGAATATAAATATAAGTCCTGGTCATGTCACTTGCAGAAATTCTCTGATGATTTTGTACTTATGGGTTGTATTGATAATGGGAATGAGACAGAGTATAGGAGTCAGTGGAGAAGTTTGTTTCTTGGTACAAAGAGTGTAGCTGCATTTACCCAAAAATACCAAAGTTGTGCAGCTTTAGTATTCTTCATGGGATTTTGGCAAAAGTATAACACGTTGAAATGATTCCACAGACAAAATGTCTTCATTTTTAAAAGTTTTAGCAAAAATTCAAGGTAAAACAGTTTACACAAAAATAGAGAAAAAAATGATATAGCAAAGAAAAGAAAAGTTATGTTTAAAGCTTATATATCTTCTTTCATTCTTTAAGTTTGGTCATACAGTTGAACCATTTCTAAACGGTCAGAAAACTTTATGCCAATTCCATTTAAATACTGCAAATGGGTCTTTCAGTCCATGTTAGCAATGAGCCTATTCCAAAACACATTGCATTACAGACATAGCTAAGACAGTTCTATCTCATATTAACTACAGGGAGTAAAAGCTATACCATATTCTATAGCTATGAAAGAAATTGTATTCTATTCTAATTAAGAAAACACTAATATGAGTTTAACTTAAATCTTTAACTTTCTAAGATTGGCTCTTACAAAGAGAATTATCTGCTTCTTAACATTAGCAAGGACCTGGTTATTGACTTTTGCTGCACCAAAGAGCCTGTATGTCCAATCCCTATTCAGGCCCACTTCTACACTTACTTGGGGATCCACATTAATAACAGAAGGGACTGGCCTTGGAACACAGAGGAACTATATAACAAAGGGCAGAGCAGGCTCTTTTCCTTAGGAGACTACGGGAAGTAACATCCTTCAGACCTTCTACAATGCTGTCAAGGCCAGTGCCATTTTCTACGCTCTGGTGTGCTGGGTTGGTAACATCACTTCAAGAGAAGCCCACTGAATCAACAAGCTGATTAAAAGGGCAAGCTCAGTTATAGGATGTACTTTGGACCCCCTAAAGGTAGTAGCGAATTAGAGAATTAATACAAAACTGAGCATCATTATGAACAATGCTGCATATCGTCCTTCAGACACCTTAACATTGAATACTTTCAGCCAGTGAATTTTTCAGCAAAAGTGTGTCAAGAAACAGTACTGGGGCTCCTCTATACCAACAGCAATGTCTGCATAATGCTTCACTGGGACTGGGACAGCCAAGTCAGATGTTTTCTTTCTGTTGAAGTTTCTTGCTTAATAGTTATTCTGGTAGGCGTTCATGCCAAAGTATTTGTGTATATTTTATTTACTCACCTATGAATCTATTTTTATTTATTTAAAGAGTTTTGTCAAAAGTCAAATTTCTCCCTGGTGGCAAATAAAAATCTATCTATCCATCTAATCACTCGCTTTTAAAAACGTCTTCCAAGGTATTTGGGAAACTGTAAAATTGTTCTTGATGGATTGTCCTTGATATATTTGAAGTGGGAAACAAATTGTATGACTTAGTTAAGATTCTTTTGTCTATCCATTAATTTAACTCACTCAATCTAATTTTAGGGACATAGGGAGCTGAATCCGATCCCAGTAATACTCAGCAACACTCAGCACAAGGCAGGAAACACACACATACATATATTATGTTGCAGAGCAATTATACAATTACATTTATGAATAGATTGCTTTTGGTGTTAAGACTTCATAAGTATTTAATTGCACAGTATAGGTTGCATATAACTATATACATATACAGTATATATATACATACAGTGCATATAACACATTGTAATTTTACTGTGAGTATTGTTTTATCATTTCTCAAACTTAGGTCATCTGAATTGTTTATAACTTCTTCTCTTATAAATAAAAGTAAAAAATGGCAGTCAAATGTTCCTAAGTTGTTGTTCTGTTTTTTATCACCTCAAATGATAAAAATGAATGCATGGGTATTACAATCAAGTGGTTAGCGCTTTCATCCAGAGTTGCCCTTAGCGGGTGATGTTTGTCAAGCTGATGTCCATGACACCATTAAGCCATAACAATCTGTTTCTTCATGGAGTCAGTGAGATCTTTTCTTTAAGACAAGGTAGCCAACACACCGAGTATCTGGATCTAAACAATATCTTTATAAAAGAGCTTAAAATGATGGGATGCTAAATGCTTAATGATCTTAATGACAACATCCAAGTAAGGAATGTCCTGTTCATTTATTCAAATGTTCCTTTTTTCACTTTCCAGCATACTTTCCTCTCTGTTGGACAAACTGTCTTTCCGTATGCATTTCATGTTGTTGGTTGTAGGCAGTGTGACGGAGCAACTGAAAACACTTAAAGAGTTTCATTATAAAACAAGCTATGTTTAAATGTTTACAATCGCTGGCGTAGAAAGATTGTCGATCAAACATCCTGTGTCAGCCTGCAAGCACAGTTAGACTATGGTGCTTGCTGTTAATGCTGGCATTCAGTTTAAAACTGCGATTGAGATAACAAAAGACAGCCTGACAGTTTTTCTTTTATCTTTTTGTGGAACTCCTTGATGCCATCTTCATGACTTTCTTTGCTGTATGTTTCATAAAGTATGTTTAGTTTCTCTTTATTATTATGCTTTTAATAATTTTATTGAATTTTAATCTCTGAAAGGCAGAGGTGCACCAAGACGGAGGTGTAGGAGATGAGACCCAGTGGCAGGCCAAAGATGATGTGGTTGGATGATAAAAAAAGAATGGGTCTCACTCCAAAGGATGTGAAGGACTGCAAAGAGTAGAGTAAATGATTTGGGGGGTAACCAGTTAACTTGGGTAAATCTGGAAGACAGCCATTAAACCAATGGTCATGGGTATTCATTTAAGTTAAGTTATGGATGTGTTTCATTTTGCCACAAAACTTTCAAAAATTAGATTTTTGTGAAAAAGGTATGTTTTAGGTTTATTTTTCAAATTTAATATTTTAATATAGATCTGTTACAATAGTAAAACTTTATAGTGCGGGAATTGTGCAGCATGTAGAGGATTTTGCAATAACACTCTTTAACGCAAGATGAAGCAGATGCCATTGCTTATCGTGAACTCGGCATTTTCAACAGGGGTGATTTCTTTTGTATTCAGAAGTGTCACTGAGATTCTCGTTTCTTTGACAAAATAAAGTTTTTCATATTCAAGAAGGTTCTTAAATGCTTGTTACCTAGTTGCTTTAAAACAATTGTTGATATGTTCATATCCACCCATCCATCCATCATCCAACCTGCTATATCCTAACTACAGGGTCATGGGGGTCTGCTGGAACCAATCCCAGCCACCACAGGGCACAAGGCAGAAACAAATCCCTGGGAAGGGCGCCAGCCCACCTCAGGGCACACGCACATATACACACACCAGGGACAATTTAGGATCGCCAATGCACCTAACCTGCATGTCTTTGGACTGTGGGAGGAAACCGGAGCACCCGGAGGAAACCCACACAAACACGGGGAGAACATGCAGGAGGACCCTGGGTCTCCTAACTGCGAGGCAGCAGCGCTACCCACTGTGCCACCTTGCTGACCTATGTCCATATCTGGTACCAAAATTATAAATAAAACCAACATTGATAAAATACTTATGTGAACAACATAGCTGTTCTGAATTATTTCAGGAAAATTTGGTTTTGTTCAGCTCCTAACATTACTAATATTAAGAGCTTAGAAATAGCAAGAGATGCAGTACGTGTATCAGCTAAATTTCAATTGCTGTATAGTTTAGACTGCCATTGCTAATATACTCAGCGATATCTGAATCTAAATATAACACTGTTTTTACTGACATTGCAACACGTTTCAGTTTTAATAATGGACAATACAAAATCTTTCAGTTATCCTTAGATTATAAGATACTACAACATATTTAAAAAGTGTATACCGTGCAGGTGTTTTATTTCTGCCCATAAAATATGGAATTCAGTGAAAAAAAATGATTTAGATAGTGTTAATAATGAATGGTAGTTATTTTGATGTCCACCAACTGGCTAAGTGACATTTCTGAGGATGTAATATCATGTTAAATATTTAAAATTTAGAGTGTGTATATAAACATAGGGAACTCCAGTTTCTGTATTACATCTTGCCTGAAAAAGGGGCCTGAGTTGCCTCGAAAGCTTGCATGTTGTAATCTTTTTAGTTAGCCAATAAAAGGTGTCATTTTGCTTGGCTTTTCTCTAAAAAGTGACACATATCCAGCCATTTTATGTTTCCTTTTTGCTAGAAAAAAATTAAAAGGAATAGAATTTTGGCTTTTATATTTTTCTGACTTAGTTATCAACCATTTTTTTTTGTTTAACTTGGGCACATACAGGTCAGCCCCCACTGTTCTGACTGGATTATTGCTTTTGGGCTTCTGTTGTAAGTCATTAGGAGAAGAATTTGCACGGGTTGAGAAAGTAGCCATCTTAGCATCAAAGGGATAAGGTCTTGCTGTCATGGAAAAAGAGATGTGAGAAGGGCTGTTAAGAGGCCTTGAGGTTAGGGCATCACTTAGCAGGACTAGTAAAGATATGGGTCAGTGCAAGAGGTCTTTCCTAAAGCTCATTATACAGCACTTGAGGTCTGTGAAACCCACAGGGCATCGCCTTCTTTACGCAGGCTAAATTGCCTTCTCACAGGGACACTTTCCGCTTTCGGGACTGACTCTCTACTGATGTGATAAAACCTTGTCACTGCATTGTATCAGCTGACTTTAATAGAGCAAAACAGTATAAAAATTGTTTTAGGGTTATTATATTGTTATGCCATAAAATACTGATGGCCACACTCCTTTCTACATGTGTTGAAGTTTATCATTTACAGTGTAAATTAAATTTAATACTTATTGATAAAATAATTATGTTTTGTGCTAAACTGACTTCATTATCCCAGACACCGTTTTCTTGTATGCCAAAGAAAATTCTTTAATAATTTTTCATACTTTAATTTTATTTTGTTATCATGACTGAAACAGAGAAATTTCCTGATTTTAGATGAAACCAAAAGTGAGAAAGATGCTGCCCGTGTGGCCAGTGATGGAGACACACAATGAAGCATTTCCTTCCTATTATGATTAACTGCTAGGACACCATAAATTTCAACTGCTATCAGTACCACAATAGAGTGCTGGGCTGTTGTAAAAAAATCTACACTCCGCCTTGAAGGTGCTTGTATTGTAACAGCCAGTTCTTCAACTAAATTTAGGTGTTAAGTGGCAAATGGCATAAAAAGGTGAATTATTTCTTTGTACAACTTAGATTTTGTAATATCAGACTATGGAATATGATTTGAAATTTGTCAAATTCTTAGTTGGAGAGTCACAGTTGTTACAATATCTGGTATATGTATTCAAAAAAAAATGTGCCAGGAATATGTGATAAAATTATTATTTCCAAATCCCTTTTGTTGTCCCATATATGTGTCAGAAACATGGAAAGCACGGATCAATACTGAACAACTGTCTTGGCTTGAAAATTGGAAGTATTTGGTAAGTTTTTAAATATTTCCTCCAAGCCCTATCCCTTCATTGTAAAACACTAGTGTGGGCAAGATATTTTTTTAAATGAATAGAAAGTGCTTAACTTTTGAACACAATTTTATGTGGCAAATGCATATATACCATGTTTGTGAAGAAATAACTTTGACTTCAAAAATAGTCAACCTATCCTTTAATAACTGTTTTAAATGTTCTCCTACAAATTATACCTGAAACATGAAACCCAAAAGTCCAATGGGATTAAATAATTACTGGCCAAAAGAACTCTTCAAAGCTCTCCCATAATTGGCAGTACATGGGAAAGATTTTTTGAATTGAAGACAAGGCTCTTGACCAATGAAAGTTAGGGGTGTTTGTGATCTTATTTACTGTATTAAACAATATTTTAGCAAAGTATACATGCATTTGCAAGCTGTGAACATATAACTGGATGACTTGACATGTGGATTAGGCTACATAAGTAATGCAAGATTTTTAATTTTTCATTAACGTTTTTGATAATATTTGCTGTTGTCCAGTGTTGGTCACCATTAACACCCATTCTCTGTTCTCCATGAAAACACAACGTTAAAAATTTTTCCAAATCAATACTACAAACCACATTTGGTAAGTAATATACAAAATATAATTTTTGAATGGAATATTCCTTTAAAGAAATGTATAAGTTTGAAACACCATCTTTTGGTTGATTGTCAGAGTAATGTAAAAAAGCACCAACCCCCTTATTTCCTACACAAACTGTATTCAGAAGAATCAGGTATCAGGCAGGAGCCTCGCAGAGCACAGCAATTGACCTAACACAAATGTGTTTGAGATGTGGAGGGAAAATTAGAGTATCCAGTTTACCATCACAGGTAGAAGATGCAAAAGTCCATGGTAGTGCATGACTAGGTCACAAATGCAGGCTTCTAGAGTTGTGAGGTAGCAACAATATCTAACCAGCCAGCCTGGTCTACTATAAAGAAAGAAAAATCAACCCACTCTGCAAGCTTTAGCTTGCCTTGGGTTCCAACATTTACAAGATCATCATGATCAGTGAATGCAATAAGTATGAAGTGCTTTCTGACCAGTGAATTTCTGCTTCTCCAGACAGTTTTCGGTAATAAGAGATATATGGATATGGAGCTTAGAATGGGACAATTAATTGTGACAAACCCGTCCCTAGCAACACATTTTCACCTCAAAGTGACAAATTGCGGTGGTTTTATTTACTCTGGGGTCACAAATACCAACAACTGATTTCCTGAGAAATGTTGTTAAAGCAATCATTTGAATAATTCAACTAAAGTAAGTCTGCATACGGTGTGAATTTTCACTCCCTGATTGTAAGGCTACAAAGTCTGCTTTCTTTTCAAAGTGTCTTCTCCATAGGGAAAATGGGAAATTTGTTGTTAAATATTCCTCTAACTGTAACTTTTTGCACTGACACAAGTATGGCACCAAAATATAAAGTTAGTGCTAGTGGTGCTGTTTTCCAAAAAAGACATACAGTACCAGTACACAAGCCAATGTTACTGAATATGATGAAGGTTTAACTTATTATAATGTTAATATTTTATCTTCTAATTGGCTACAAAGAACACATCTGTCACAGTGTAGTGAATGCACCTCTCACCACCCAGAGTACAACAGATCTTTCCGTACTCGGGGGCAAGTTTGTTTGTTTGTAGTGGATGGACCTAAACCTCTATGGCATTGCATTTGCCATCTCATCTAAATTACCTTCTTGCAGGCCCAAGAAAAGAAGCATAATTTGCTGCTGCCTGCTCTTGTGTGAAGCTCTGAAAAGCCTTTTGCTTCACCATCTCTAACCAGGTGTATCTTCTGTCTTTTGGAATAGTCTTGCTTTCACGGAGCATCCAGTGCTTCGATATCTCCCCAGGTTTGCATATTACTTTTTTTAAAAGGTCAGGATTTCTTGGTTTGAAATATAAGATTGATTTAGGATTAGACAACCACACATTCTAAAGAAGAATCAATATATTATCAGCATATCTACAAGTTTCACTTGTAAGAAAACATGAAACAGAAAAACAAATGTAATAGTATAATTCCCATGATATCAGCTGAGGACATAACAACTGTAACAGCAGCAAAGCAGGGAATAATCAATAGTAGATCATACCATACCATTAATGTGGAATGCTACAAGTATAACAATATTAATAAATTACAGAGAAAACCAATGTGTTTATGTAAGCAGTACAAACAACAAAATATAGTGCAATAATACTCCAACTGCCCCAATTCTAAAAGAGGTAAATTATATAAGGATGAGGAATATTGACTTTTTTACATTGTAGCATGAGTTATACAGTATGTAAAGTGTACTAATGGCTAATTACACTGTAGTTTAACCTGTAATTCCTGAGTAAACGAGACACTTAATGTAAAGCTTTGCTGCATGTTGCTCCACAATGTCCAAGGCAGTTCACTGCTGAACTGAACTGATGAACTGATACATGGACTGTCTAAAGAAATCTGTAAATACTCTGGTCTTCCTTTTAGCTCATTGAGCTACTGCCCAAAAATGCAGCTGAATAACTTGGTAAGTAAATAGATACAGTACATTCAACTGTTGTCAGGAATGTTTATTATCTTTGTGATGTTTTGTTGTCTCTAACATTTACAATGGCTGCTGACATTTTGTGGCTGTGATTGCAGCTTTCTCAAAGACAAACTGAGCGCTACCATCTGCTGGCTGCTGCGTGGTGTGTGACGTCAACATGATTCCACTATAAAAGAAAGCAGAAGATGCAATTTTATCCCTACCCTTCAGTGGCCAAACAGTGGACTCATGTCACACAATTACATAAAGCTGTTAAAAACACAAAAGCAGATTTGATTTTGATACATCAAATAAGATACAGTGAATACTTCAGAAGATAAACATCAAGAAGACAACAGAATCTGACACTGCAAGTAAAGTTCTTAGATATTTGCTTATAAAACCTATCATAGCCATCACAGATATTACTAATTCTTCAATGACACTTGTTTATTTTCCTAAATTTGTTATTATTCTCTAAGCTAAAAAAACACAGGTGGTAGTTTGCCCAAAGCAATACCTAAACCAGTATATTCTACCAAACTATAGGCCCATGAAATTTATAATTATGTTGAGGAAAATAGAGAAAGATATAATTTTATAACTATTTTCATGTGCAACACACAAAAAGGAATAATCCATGATGAACAGCAAGAAAAGGCTATTTCACTACTCATCAAGGTTTCAACACAATCAAAATAAAAAAGATTTATTTTTCTTGATATCTAGAAGGCTTTTGACAAGGTGCTGCATAAAGGGTGAATTCACAAAATATTCCTCGAAGACTTTCCTTCATATTTGGTCCTCCTAATCTCCTCTTTCTTTCACAGCTGAAATTTCTCAGATTAAATGGATGTCATCTATCTAGATTGATTCAAAAGAATATCATGGCAGATATACCCCAAGAGACCATCCATCCATCCATTTTCCAACCCGCTGAATCCGAACACAGGGTCACGGGGGTCTGCTGGAGCCAATCCCAGCCAACACAGGGCAGGAACCAATCCCGGGCAGGGTGCCAACCCACTGCAGGACACACACAAACACACCCACACACCAAGCACACACTAGGGCCAATTTAGAATCGCCAATCCACCTAACCTGCATGTCTTTGGACTGTGGGAGGAAATCGGAGTGCCCGGAGGAAACCCACGCAGACACGGGGAGAACATGCAAACTCCACGCAGGGAGGACCCAGGAAGCGAACCCAGGTCCCCAGGTCTCCCAACTGCGAGGCAGCAGCGCTACCCACTGCGCCACCGTGCCGCCCCCCCAAGAGACCACCTTATCAATATTAATGCTTAATATTTATATTGGCAATCTTCAAGATTCACGTCTCTCAGGCAAAACTGCCTTCCTGTGGCTACCTGATTCCACTTCATTCTAAAGTCCTTGATTTCTTTGAAAAGGACAGGCATCCATGACTGCAACTGAGCATATTTTCTGTTTTCTGTCAAAGGACCTAGAGATTATGCCGGGACAGCACAACCTCAACACAAGCTGCCATGCAGCAATTAACTCTCATACGGTATAAGACAATGTGACCTGTAGGGGGTGCACATCTCCCAAACCTGACACAGACAGACACAGCATGCAAGTTCAGCACACACTTGTTTCATTATTTCTTGTGCATAACGCTTTCCCTCTGTTCCCACCTGCTCAGCACAGCTCACCAGTACAATAAACAGCACACAACTCACTTATTCTTCTCTCTTTTCTTTCCTTTCCTTCCTTCCACCTCGCTTTGTCTCCCTTCCTCCCTACTCTGGCTCTCCGAATGAAGTGAGGTGGCTCCTTCTATAGAGCATCTGGAAGTGCTCCAGGTGTCCTGTAGTCTCCTTCCAGCAGCACTTCGGGTGTGGCGGAAGTGCTGCGGTAAAAGACTCAGCATTTCCTAGAGCACTCCCTTGTGGCACCCACGGGACCTAACAGGGCTGTACCAAACTCCAATGTTCATGAAGCCCTGTGGGAGTCTACAGTCTTGTAGAGGCCCAGGGGGCTACTGCAGGGGAGATAATGTCCTAAGCTCTCTCTCTCTCCTAGTCATCCCATTATAGAGGCCTCCCAGCCATCCGCCCTAATAGAAAATGCTCATAATAGCCATAATTCAAGATGACAACAGCTACTAAAATAGTAAGCTGCTACTGAAAGTGACCTTCACAATATTAAGCAAAAGCATATTATTTAAAAGACACAATGTGTCTCCCAAGACAGTTTTTTTCATAAACAGAAAACATTTTTTACCTCAATAAAACTGTTTTGTATTTCACATACTGAATGGGATGGTCAAGAAGAAGTAATAGCAAAGATGCCTGAAACTTCCTTGAGAACTCCATTGCTGTGTTAATTTATTCTTCTCTCAACACTCTGAGGTGTGATTGCTGAAGTCACTGAAGTAAAACTTTAACTTAAACAAGTGTGAAAACTCACCTTATAAAACCTTTACAGGTTGTCACTGCACCAGGCATCATAGTGGAAACATACATACCTTTGAGACATCTGATGTGATAAAGGAATCCAACTCTGCTAAATGAACTCTGAAAATCAACAAAACCAATATTCCTAGCTTCTCAGACCAAATCCTTGCTATTTAGTCCGGGTAGATGAGTGTCCTCCTAGTGCTCACAATTCAAACACTTGATAGGATGGCATGGGTGTTAATAGAACTTGCAAGTGAATTCAAACAATAGGTCCTGATTATCATTTTACACTGCATAAAGGAGATCCTACGCTGTGAGATGGAGCAGTAAACTTCACTGACCTGTCAGTGACCCTACCAGCATCAGATATAGGGAGAGGTACAGTATAGGATACACCACTGAAGATGGAGCAGTTATGGACAAAGAGAAAGCAAAGTGATTAGAAGCATGACCTGAACACCATAACAACATAAAAGATATTGCTTTTTGGCCTTTGAGTTTCAGTTATATCCTTAATTTTTTAGGGTAAATCCTCAGCAAAGAGAGACAAACTGGTGTCCCACTGTCCAAAATTTTAAAGCAAACCAGTTGAACAATGACAATCAAACAATGCATGGAAAGAGTGAAAATCAGAAGAACGACTCTTAGAGGTAGAAAAAGTAGAGCAATATTGCTTGTCATACATTGAATGTCAAGTCATGGGGTGGCCCAGAAACACCTCAGCTAAATCTCCTGCCAACCTTTCAAGTTGCATTTGAAAAGGTTGCCATGGATATCAAAATGTTGCTAGAGAAGTCAGCCAGAGGACATACTGAGTTTTGAGTACGCATTGGTTGTTGTGGACTTTGCAATGCAGGCTTTTCCATGCAAGCTATTACTACTAAGGCAAATGCAAAGGAACTGGTGTGTTAGTTTTGATGTGTTGGTATTCCAAAGGGCATACTGAACAATCCAGGCATCCTACTCACATAAAACTTATTTAAATGCTAGAATAAATTGTAGGTGAAATGTTAACACAGATAAGTTTATCATCCATACCATTATGTATAGAAAAATCTTATGAAAACATCAAGAAAGCCATCAACATTCATCCAAGTACTAACTATGTTAACTTACAGTTCATTTTTTTAGGTGCTGTAATTATAAGAATAAAAAAGGAACAAAATTTTCCTGTTCTGATACAGACAATATCATATTCAAAACTACAATATGAGAAGATTATACTACTGAAATATCATTATGAAAAACAAAAGTAAATGAAATGTATAAGTATAATCATATACATTGTATGTTTTCTAAACATCAACCGCAATATATTTTCTACGTTTAAATATAAAAGAAATTAATAAGAAAACAGAGAGCATTAGAGTGAAGAGAAGATAAAGAGTAACAAACTGAAAAAGTATACTTGCTTCTCCTTCATTAAAAATGTCCTCACTGACTTTTATAAAGAACAAAGCACTTGCGCCTGTAGATGGGTCCATAGCTGTTGGCTGGAATCTTAAAGAGAGGTGATTGAGACAAAATGTTCAGGTAAATCAGAAAATGATGTCTTATGTTGATGGAAATCTAGATTTTGAAGCATGTGCTTGACTTACAATACACCTGGCCATTGAATATCCCAAGACTTATAATCCTAGGCCAAAAGACCCTTTGTGTTATTCTTTGACCCACATGTTCACTGCACTCATCACATTGTGGGCATTATTATATTAATTCATAACTCAATGTCAAAACACCTGTAAAGGACACTGCTGGGTGAGTGGGGTTAAACAGACACTCAGGATTTTAATAAATATATGAAAACTCGGGTATCAGAATGACATAATCTAGAAGAGCACAGGTGAGGTGTTTAGAAGAACACAGGTGAGTATTTCCCGAATTTGTTTAGCCCAGGTGCAAAGAGTGAATGGATATATGTCATATAAAACAGAGAACAAGACATACTGAAGGTATGGTGTACGCATACTGTATAGTGCATTGCATTTTCAGCTGCTCCTTACTTAGTAAACCAATGCCCAATATCACAGATTGATTTAGGACTTCTGGTTCTGTTTTTTGTAGTCCTCAGTAAGAAGAATGGGTATCCCTCTGTCACAACAGGTCTTAAAGGCATTTATTATCTAATTAGAATGCCTGCAGCATCCTTTCAGGCAGTAATCTTTCTTCTTTGAAAAGGGTAAATTAATATTTATCTGCTCTACTATTTTATAGTCCTTGGGTATTTTAGGGAATGGAGCAAATTTTCCACCTCCTCATCAATCTTTCCAGGCTATGCACTCAGGAAAAGAAAATCTTGTGTCCATGGAGGTAATGCTTGCAAAGCAAAGGAATTACAGTACCTTGAGACCCAAAAATTGGTATCCTTGGCACAGCATGGACTGTGGTCACATCAAATTGCCTCCCTAACAAAGAGCACCATGTCTGCACCATCAACCTCTTGACTGCCAATGCCTCTCTTTTAAAAGCAGCTTGTGGCTAAGGTACATGACTGGGAAATCCATGCTGTTGATGGTCTGTGATAACTCAGCTCCTAATCCTGTCATCAACGTGCATAGCTGAAGAATAAAGGGTTAACAGAAACTAAATGCAAAGCCATCAGTCAATGCTTCTGCAAAACCACATAAGATTCAAAACACAGTTTTAGGAGCCCAGTGACTTATCAGTTAAATAAAACTAACAAAGACACAAATTAAGGATTCTCCTATTTTACAAATATTAATTATCAAGAACACAAGAATATTTAAATAATGATGGTAAGATAAGACTATTTCCTCACCAAATTACAGTACAATAAAATGAAAATAAGGAATACGGACATGTATCTATCTATCTATCTATCTCTCTCTCTCTCTCTATATATATATATACTAGGGGGCAAGCCCCCTTGGCACCTTCGGCGCCCAACCCCCAATTGTGGCCAAAATATTAGTAGAATCTATAAATGTGAATCTATAAATTATTGGAGTCAAAATCATGAAATTCTATAAATATGTTAAAGAAAAAATAATTATTATTTAACAGAGTAAAAATCATGAAATGAGAATAAAATATTTACTCTCTTACTGATTGGAGTATTCCCGTTAAACTGAGGTCCACTATGCTCGATGAGTATTTATAAGAGACTAAATAAGTGATCCATTCGTTTTAACTGACATTCTTATAGATAAATGAACTTAAAAAAAATGACTCATTTAAATAACAGGAAAAATCACGTGAAAACTAAAGTGGTATGCAATGGGTCATCGTAACTCGATCATCTAAATACAAACATTGGTGTTATGAACAGATAATTTTTTTTAATAGTTTGTTCCTGTGAAAGAAAGTTTACTTGATCAAAAATAAAAACCACAACTTTCTTGATATTTTAGTTTATAATTTAAAAACGGAATAAGAATCTGAAAATCTCACAACATCACATTAAAAGTCAATAAATTCTGAAAAGAATTATACCAAACACATATATGTAGGTTTTAAAATAAGCCCGCTTTAAAGCGTGACAAAAAACGTCACATAAAAACGTTGCACAAAATTGTTGCAGTTTTAGGCTTAGGATTTTATATACAGTGGAACCTTGGGTCACGACTGTAATTCATTCCAAAACTCTGGTCGTAACCCGATTTGGTCGTGACCCAAAGTAATTTCCCCCATAGGATTGTATGTAAATACAGTGAAACCTCAGTTTGCAAGTAACTTGGTTTACGAGTGTTTTGCAAGATGAGCTAAAATTTTTAATAAATTTTGACTTAATAAACGAGCGAGGACTTGCAATACTAGTAGTATGTATACACTTTGTCTGCTGAGTGTCATGTGATCACAACTGAGCTGATGGTTCTTCTCTCTCTCTCTCTCTCGCTGCCGGATTGCGGGCAATCGTTTCCTATTCTCCGACTGAGTCAGCGTGCCTCACTCATATAGTCAACATCTGTACGAGCGTATACTGTTTACTACAGCATTGTGAGTCTGTGTGTGTATGTGTGCGTGTGTGTGTGTGTGTGCTGTGACGTGCGAGTCCCCGTCTTGCACCCCAAAACACGAAGCTGAGTCTCAGTACATTAGCAACACCAGCTTTATTCATCTTGAAACAGCAACAGTGCGGTTATTTATTGTAGCGGGATCTGCCACTCTCCTGTACACAGACACAGCAGTCAGGCAGGGTCGTGGCCAAGTAGTACTGTGCCCTGCGCATTTATAATGTTCCTTGTATCACCCATTGACAGCAGGCGCTTATAGCATATCCGCGATACAGCAAACTGCTACAGCGCTGGGTGACTGTGATTGCTTTGGGACGCTCTTCCGCGTGTCGTCCCGTTGGATGGAATCCCACAAGAGTTTAGAAACTCACTCACACCAGTCATGATTCTTTTCAAAGGCAAAGTGCAGGTTAATTTGTTTTATGTATTTTTACTTTATATTTTGTATTAATCATTTTTATATGAATAGTTTTGGGTTGTGGAATGAATCATCTGAGTTTCCATTATTTCTTATGGGTAAGTTCGCTTTGATACACAAGTGCTTTGGACTGTGAGCACGTTTCTGGAATGAATTATGCTCACAAACCAAGGTTCCACTGTACAATTAATCCGTTCCAGACCGTACGAACTGTATGTAAATATATTTTTTAAAGATTTTTAAGCACAAAAATAGTTAATTATACCATAGAATGCACAGCGTAATAGTAAACTAAATGTAAAAACATTGAATAACACTCAGAAAACCTTGAACAGAGAAAAGTAACATTGCAAGAATTCACACTATAGCCTTACAAACCACTCGCAGTAAACACTTTTTTTTTTAATGAGTTTTAAGCACAGGGAAAAACATGAACATTTGAAAAATCCATAATTTAATAAACAACCAAGAAAAGTAACATTGCAAAAATGCACGCTACGAACCAATTGCTGTAAACAGAAGTGAAGTGGAGGTTAAAATCCAATAGAAAAAAGTCTTCATTAAATACAACGAGGTTAAAACAATGCTCGAATCAGTCTCTTTAAAAACAAGCCCGGTGCATACTTTAACTGCCTTCTCGGCCTTATGCAGCCAGCCCTCTCTCTCTCTCTCTCTTGCTGCACAGGGAATGCACAGGGAGAGACTGGACACGTGCACAAATCATCGGCGCGCACGAACCGGAAGGGAAACTGGCTTGTTCATCACCCGAGTGTATGGTCGTGAACAGATGCAAAAGTTTGGCAAACTTTTTGGTCATAACCCGATTTGTACGTGATCCAAGACGTTCGTGACCCGAGGTTCCACTGTATATAGAGTAGATACTGCAGTGGACGGCTGGGGCCCTTACCCGGCTGGGAAGCGCTGATAATGGAAGGACCAGGGAAGAGAGCTTTTCAGGACATTCTCTTCCAAGGACCGACAGAGGGCAGCCCCCTTGGCATGGAAGCTCAACCAGCTGGGGCTTGTGGTGACTGCCAGGAGGGACCTGGACATTTGCCTAGCCCTCTTTGGCAGCACTTCCGCCACACCCGGAACTGTGGCCAGAAGAAGGTCATTGGACACATGGAGTCATTTCAGGTGTCCTGTTAAAGGAGGCCAGCTGCCAGTATTCAATGGTCAGAGTCAGTAGGAAGAATGGCAAAGCCTGTGTGAAGGACTGGAGGTGGAAGGACTATGTGAGCATTGTTGCCCTTGTTTGTATATTGTGGGGAAGAATAAATGTGTGTGTTGTGTGGTGAACCTGTGTCCTGCCTGTCTGTGTAGGGGTGGGGCGGCTGTACGTGCCCCGGGCTTCACAATACATACACACACATATATATATATATATATATATATATATATATATATATATATATATATATGTGTGTGTGTGTGTGTGTGTGTGTGTGTGTGTGTGTGTGTAAACAATAATAGGGCAGTATTAAGAAACCGTACAGTATAATTATGAACTTAGCCATAATCTGCTGTGCTTGCTGTTTCTATGAAGCCAGTCACTGAAACATTATGTTTCTGAAAGACCCATTGTCATCTATCTTCAGACTAGCATCTAATTCATCATTTTCTGTTTCTTATCCTCAATAATGCTGACAAAGGGGAACAAGAAAAAGCTACATTAATCCTCCAGCTATAATCCAGTCCTTGAAAGGAACACTTTGAATACACTTAGAGACTACTGAGAATTACATTGTTTTTAGCTTAAAAGAATGTTTATCTGCCAAACAGCTAAGAAGCTCTTAATTTAGTCAATCTAATCAAAGACATGAAAAGCATCTTTTTTTCTTTACTTGCCTTCACACTTATTAAAATTCTTGATGATTCTAATGTTATCTTGTCAAGATGACAAGTCAGAGAACAAAATCTAACAAGCATTTGAAGTGGGAGGTCGGCATGCTCTTTTAACCCTAAAATATTCAGCGTGAAGTATCTTCCGTACATTTGCATTTCTTGCATTGGCAGAGCATATTGCAAATGTCACAGCACTGCCTAGTGCTAGACGAAAGGCATCCTTTGAAACTGAAATGCTAGTCATTAATATTAATTTGGCCTCTTGATTTTAATTCCCTAAGGATAACTGACATCAGTCAGGATGACATAATGTAAACAAATTTAATTGGAACTTCATTAATTTACTTTGTTTCTGTGTATGCAGATGATCCACAAAATACGAGATTCGTGTACAGTATTAGTACTTAATAAACATGTTTCCTGAAGATTCAAGAACAAAAACTTTTGCATATATTGCAGTATTGTACATTTTTGAGTTTCAATCTGGCCATTATTTAGGGAATCCTAAAATCAGGTTATGGTCAGAGTTTGTATAATTTTCTTGTTTAATTTTTTTCATTATTTCTGTATTCACATGGTCACTCCAATATGTAAAATATATTGAAAATTGACATATTGACATGAAATCTTGACGGAAACAATCAAAAAATATTGTAACATATAGTAGACAATGAATCAATCAAGACCAAAAGCATAGTTAGGTGTTTTATAAAGCAAATATTGTGAGTAAAAAGCCTACATTATTGCGTCTGAAAAAAAAATCAGAAAAACAAACATATTGTTGAAAAAATGGTTAGCAAGTTTTTGCTTACATATTCTCTTCACTTTCTAACTATACTTTGTCATGTCAGCATCACGATTATTTTGTTGATTGTGTCACACACGTACGAGTAGGAGGCAGATGAACGGCTTAAGTAATGGTAATACCACATCCGACCAGGGGGCAGCAATGTGCATTAACTGTCTTTCTTAGTTCCCTGCAGACCATTCCAGAGAAATCCTGCCAGGTTCCGGCCCCCTCGAAGGAGTCACTTCTGGGTCCGGCCCCCTCAATGACGACACTTCCGGGTCCAGCCCCCTCGATGACGTCACTTCCTATATGGGCCTTTAAAGCCGCCCATCTTACAACCAAGAAATCAGTTCTGTTTTGGACTGAGTATTGCAAACATCGCTGTCAACTTAAAATACCTTTTACAGCCAGGGATATTATACGGGCGGCTGCCCCAAACCTTTTTATGATGTCTGGTCTGTGTTTTTATCACAATTGAGTTAAAGTTGTGTTATAATGCTGCAGCACAAAATGCACAAAAAGGCTAGATTAGGAACTTCACTCTCCTGCTTAAAGATCGGCCTCACCCCAGGAAGCCTGACTCCAAGTTCAACTGGCAGTCTTCAGCCTGCACAGATCCAAAATAGGGGATTAACTTTAAAAAAAAAAAAAAAAACTTTGATTGTGTAACAATGTTTAACAAATTTAAATATAGTTCAGAATACTTTAAATGTTTAATACTGCACAAAAACAACTTTCAAGGGAGAGGAAAAACAATAAAAACCTCTAGCTTGAGAAGACAAGGCCCACAAATAGTTTTTAGAAATGAAGAATTTACTTATTGAAGCAAAGAATAAACATGGCAAAGAAAAAAGGAAATAATGTAAAAATAAGGCAAAATCATTTGTCTAAAAAGTTAACCTATAGATAAAAAATTCCAAATCGTAATTATTGTGAATTGGTTCATTATTACATTTTTATGTATTTTCCTTTGTCAGCTTATAATGTTGAGTATTGTTTTAGGAGTCTCTGAAGCCCTAAATTCGAATCATTCATTAGTTTTTCAATTCAAAGTTCACTTTTGTTGTTGCAAAATATTTTACCCCATTTTCATCCCTTTTTGTTTTGTTTATGATTGCTGCCTTTTTATTCACCCTGTCATTAGGGCAGTTCTACATTCTTAGAGGGTGTGTCATCAGAGGTGGCAAGACACTTATAATTGATCCAACTGTTAATCTGCTCAGACTAGCTTGAACAATCATGCCTGCTTCTGTCAATGTCAGCACATGATTAACTGCATTATCAATAATCATTTCCCTTATTTCATTTGATATATATCTACCAGGTAGTTTTTCTATGAAGACCCCTTCCAGCTCATCTGCCTTGTATTTGCAAATCCCTACCTCTACCTCCCCATCTAACTGCTCCATTTCCTACTTCTTCTGCTTCCATTGTGTTTGATCAAAGTGACTCATCAGGTGTGCATCTTTATGTGTGACTTTGTAATGAACTGCGAATCAACAGCTTTGAGAGTAAATGAGCGTACACAGCTGCAATAGATTTATCTAGGTTAAGAAGATCTGCAAAGGACTGTAAACGAATAACTCTCAGGTGAAATCTGTACTCTGTGTTGTTATTTGTATAAAATATTTTGCAAATTGTATTTTCCATCTGTTAGTTCTGTGAAAGTTGAAGGGAATTCTGTAAAGTGAATGAAAAATAATACAGGTTTCAGTGAATGCATTTGAAGTTGTCATGACTACATCACTGCATTTGTAATATTTGATTACATTTGACGACATGGCATCTGAAAAAAAACTGTATTTCTAAAACCACAGAATGCTGCAGAGAGATTCTCCAAATGTCTAGAACCCACAAATATACTGTTGACACAAAAACATTTAATTTTCCATCACAATAAATCAGTGCAACCTAGGAGCAGCACAGCATCATTGATAATATGGTCAACTAATGTTGCCCAGATTTCATCATACAGTTGTGTTTTTCCTTGTTCTTCCACTCCAGCTCTTCCTCCCCCTCTCACTCTCAACATCCCTCATCCTCATCCAGGTCCTCACATTGCTATGTTTTCTTCAATTGATTTTGTAAACAATTACTCACCTGTGGCCTTTTTTGTGCCTACATCCTGAGTCGACAATTCAGTAATTCCGTGTTTGGACAAGCAGCACATGCATTGGCCAATTGGTCCATGGCTGTTGCATTTTGAATGGCAGCGCTTTGAAATGGCAAACAAATTACTTTATATCTGTTTCCTGTATCTTATGTAGGGAACTCAATGTTGTGTTTTGCTAAAAGCGCCATATTGAATTGTAGAAAATGTGTTTAAAGTTTTGAAGACTTTAGCTAAAGTTTTGCTCTCTGAGTGTCAATTGCAACAATTGTGCTTAATGTGCCGTTTAGTTGCATAAGGAATTGAAGAAAACTCTAATATCTGATAATGTTGAACTGATACATTTATAAATCCTTTACAAATGGCCTTATCAATGATTTTTATATTTTAATGAGAGAAATTTGAAGTGTTTACATGTTGCAAAAGGATTACTGAATGAGAACCCACATTAACACTCTGTAAATATTCTAGGTAAGTCAAGTCATTAAGTATGGAATTGCTTAAAAAAATATGCTTGGTAAATGTTTATACATAATGTCTTTTATTAAATTCAATACCAAGTGTAAAATCCTAGCTGGCTTGGGTCTTTATTTGTCCACAATACCGGATGCATACCTGGTTATTATTGCAGACCGTAGGAAAATAAACGCAGAAAAAGATCAAGTAAGCCAAGATATAAGAATATCAATAAATTTCACAAGAGAAGGTTATATGATAGGAGGCTAACACAAAGAATGCCACAAAGGAAAAACAAGCCTTTCTAGCACTACTGGGCCTAACTAGATAGGTAGCTTTTCTCCCCTTGGGGTGGCTAATCCATTAGCCTCATAAGTGTATCTCACAACTCCCCTTCCTCTTACCTCCCATACCTCTAACTCAGATATTCAAATATTCAGGATTGTTGTAGTATGAATAGAGCAACCTCCCGGTAAAAGTACTTTCTTTTCAGAATTCAAATACAAGTAATTTTCACTCATTTACTGTTTCAACTCATTAAAGAAATTCATCATCAAGGACAACAACTGGAAGGAAAATGTCTCTGCTGCTCTACCTGCTCTTTGTTGGCACACTCCAATATAATGAGAATAAAATTATTGACCAGCACTTAACTCTGAGGAGAAACTCTTGTAACTACACCCAGGAATTAGAGAGGACTGTGTTTATACTTCAATGTATATTAAAAATGATTTCACAAGTTGAAGCAGTGAAGTCACATGTACAGAGCACAATGAAATTTTAACTTGCATGTAACATGCAAGATGTAAGCATAATGAAAGTTAAATAAAATGGATAGTCAAAATAAAGATTCAGTAGTATCTAAAACATAATGAAAGTGGCACTTCCTTTATTGCAGCAGGGTCTAATGAACAGTGTGAGGACACTAAGTACTTTCAAAATAGGTTTCTTTATCACCTCAGAACAGGCAGCAGAGGCAGCATTTGAATATTAGAGAAAAAATAATTGTTAGCGTTACTTGAAATGTTGTTTTAACTTCTTATGAAGTGAATTATGAAGGCAGTATATTATCATCAATCAAAGGTCTCTGGTAGAAGAAGACCATGGGTAATATTCTCTAGTCTGATGCTCAAGTTTTGGCTCTTCAGCTATGTCCAGGTGGTTTGGTATGAAGAAAACATTCAAAAGCTGGGTGATTCAATGACTTCACTCGTATTTTAAAGCATTGTGATAGACTGACAGTTTGTGAACAAATGAGTAATTAGTCCAATTACTGATACAGTTCTGTAAAACCTCCTTCTTTTCCCTGTAACCAGAATATTCTAGGAAGTTCTTGGTTACTTAAAAGAGTTCAAGTAGAGGTGAACATAACAAAAAATCTTATATACAGTATTTGTACATTACATTTTACAAAATAAATCACAGTGAAATACTAAATGATTATATTCGCTGCACTCTACAGACAGTTAATAGATTTTGTATATAAATTTAAAAACACTTTGTGTTTCCCTCAACTAAACTAAGCTAAAGGGAAGGGAGGCTACAATGGGAAACATGATGTAAACATGATGTACCATTACACCTGGAATCTGTCTGCTCAATCTGGAATAATATGTTATTTAGTTTATTATTAAAGCAATTCATAAAGGTATTACCACTAGTATAAGGTCTTATTCAGTATTCAGTATTGCTAAGTTAGTTATTGTTCTAAGTAAAACTTGAAGATTGATCATCTGTCAATGAGAAATTGTAATGTTTGTGCTATACATAGCATATTCTTTTTAATACTTTTACTCCATGCAGACCATTAAAGCTGTTGCTTTGGTATTCACCATTTACACTATAAATATCAATATTCTAATTTTAAAAAGAGTGTGGCATCATTAAACAATGCAGAATCCCTTATCTCTTTAATTAAGGTTTACGAAGAGTGTGCTCAAAAAGTATAGTATGTGATGGGGAAAAGACAAATTAAGCATTTGAAAGTTCATTGTCACAGTAAGTAAACTGGTAAGAAGAAAGGAAAGCAAGTGAACTGTCACTCTTTGAAAGGTGAGGAGAAATTTGATGCTTTTACACTGTACACAATTTGATCTCATTCATTTCATTAAAATAAGATTTCAACATTATATTTTTCAAATTCTTTGGAACTTAAAAACCTTGTTCACCTTCTGCCTTAGGAAAGCGACAGTAAAAAGAAACATATTAATATATAATTAGTACAAAAAATTAATGTTTATTAATTATACTTCACATGTACCTCAATTAAAGTAATAGTCATCAATGCATTTTTACCTTGTTTTACCCATACAATCATAATAATAATCTAAAGCCTGTTATGAGTGGACGGGATACAAGACATTCAATTAATTTTCTTCAGTATTGTTTCTCAAATTGAACTCTCACACAAGACAACTATAAAGCAATTACAGTTGCAATATGAATCAAAACAAAGTTGGAGTGCATAGAAGCAGATAGAAACAATACCGTATTGTACAGTATATTAATGTATAGTATGTAAACGGTGACAAATATCAAACAAAAATGTCAGGTCTTATATTTCAATATGACTGTTGAAACCAAAAAAGGTTCATGGACAAAAAAGTATAAAAATTGGGAGAATAACTGTTTAAAAAAAATCAATTTTAAATAAGCTTAGAAATTATGACAAAGTTGGCAGGAGTGGATCTTATTTGCTTCAAGATAAGAAGGAATAAGCCATATTAGATATGGATAGAGAAGAAATTACCTGCTCTTTGATCTAAAGGCCTTAACAAGCTATTAAGAATTACAACGACCTTGTCACAGAACAGTTGCATATTGAATCAGAGCTACTGTAGAATTCAGAGCTGTAGCACACACCATACCTTCAGTTACATTCCTTAATAACACGACCACACTTCTTAAACTGCAGTACTAGTAAAAAGCATATGCTCTCGAAGGAAGGAAATATGAGACTGACCCTCAGATGTTTTAATATGTACTCATGGTTTTGTTTACAATTCTTTATTTCTCATTATCACAGAAGCTAGACTAATGCTAGACAATTCCCCCCTAGGCCACCATGCAGCATATCAGTACCCAAGGTGCTGACTGCTCTGTTTTCTTTTACTGATATAGGTCTGTTCTAATGTTCTTACCACAGCTGCAATATCCATTATCACACCAACAAATTCACCTATTGGGAACAATATCTGAGAATACCTATTGGCATTTACAGGATTTCATACTAACACAGAAAGCAGGCTTGTAACAGTGTAAGGATTCTGATTTTTTTCCTGTTGGATGTTAATAACACATAAAACACTACAATGTGGTCCTTTTACAACAAAGGGAAAAAAGAGAATACTGCAAGTGAATATAATATTCAGTGCATGTTCAGGACCATGGATTGGCTATCAAGTTCTGGAAAACTTTTGTGACTTCAGTTTGTTATACCAAGGAATTTTTAAATTTGATAATAACATCTATTTTTAACTGAACTGCTTAATTAATTTGAGGGCCTGCTTTCCTAAGTCTAAGTTGCTCTAAGTCTCAGGAAGTAGGCCATGTCACTTTCTTTTTAGAATGTAGAGTGAAATTTAGAAGAATTTATTTAAAAAGAGACTGTGTCATGTCACATAGTTATGGTTTTTGTGCTTTTGAATTGTTTATTGCAATTCTGATTCACTTTGTGAGGCTCTATCCATTTCACATTTCTGGTGATTTTGTTCCTTATTTTTATTACATTCCACAACACTGGTATGAATCTTGTTTTCACTTATGTGTGCCACCATTTTGTGTATCGCTTACATTAGAAACTGCTGCCATTGCTGTGACAGCAAGAAGTCGGATTAATTAATGTCATCGCCGTGGCACAATTTAAGATACCATCATTTTATCTCTGGAGTTTTTATATTATTGCCTTTTGACCCAGCTTACTTTGACTAATCTGTCAAAATCGATGCAATTACGTAAAACATTTCACTGTAATCAATGGTTATGCGATTCCAATTAACACACACACAACAATGAAGGAGAGAGAATATAGTGCAATATACTGTAGGAGCATACAAGTGATAGATGCATCGGATTGCCCCCACGTGCCTCTTCCAGTGAGTGGAGTGGGTAAATATGCGTGCTGACTTTACTTGATGATCACATTGAGGAAGTATTGCCATTCTGTTGTCGATTTTTTTTTTTGCAGCGACTGTGCACTAATCTCATACGAGCCTGAACAGAAAAATAGAGACTAAAATATAATTCTTTTTAGTATTTAAATAATTCTGCAAAGAAGATATTATGCAATACTTTTAAAGAAGCTTCCTATTTGTAAAAAATGATTAAAGAAAAAACATCTATCTATCTATACTATTATCTGATTAACTGATTGACAGACTACTACTGTATGAATTTCAAAATACAGAATGTTTAGTAATACTAAATTTACAGACCAAATATAAAATGAAGCAAAAAGATCCATTTATATGTAAAGTTCTAAGCACCTTCATTTGAGACCATACAGATCAGAATATTTGAATAGTCTATTATAATTTCATTTCAGCTTTCACAATTACTATAAATTCTGAATATAACATAATTTACACTACATCATCTTCTAAACTGTTTAATTGATTTTTACTGCCATGTAAACAGAAATGTTTTATTTCCTTTTTTAAATTAACTTTACATCCTGAAAATAATAATAGAGGCATATTTTATTTGTTATTTTATTAATTTAGTCATTTATCTGTAACATCTTATTTTGTCTGAATTAACATTTATCTGCTTTTTCCCCATCTTAAACAGCTTAAGCCATATTATTGCCAACTGTAAAGAAACAAATATGCCTTTATTGTCTACATAATGGAAAATTAAAGTAAGCCCCTTAGTAATTGTGATCTTGTTCTTAGTAGTATATAGCATTGCTCGGTTCTTGCCACAAATAAGACAGCTGAGAATTGACATGCATTATATCACTGCCAGAAAGAAGTTTTCTGCAAGAAGGTTCCCATTCTGAAAAAAAATCAGGCTGTATAATGTTTACAGTAGAGTTCCCTAGAAATTATTTTTTAAATAATACTTAACTTGAGCATTTTCAGTTTCTCACCTTGCCATTGCTTTACAGGCAAAGTAAAAAGGTTGCTTATGTTTAGTTAAATGGATTTGTTTGATCATCTATTTGAAATAGTCAACACCTCTTGCACATATTTTCATATTTTAGAATAACAGAGTATGAAAGTCCTGTAAGTAATATTGTTGATTTGGAGAAAAGCAAACTGGACTGCCATCATTTTATTTTCCCAGTCTTTACCAGTTAACATAGAGTATATAGTTTAGGCATATGGAGTTAAATTAAACTAATGGTTTCAGCAAACAAACAACGTTGTAAGGCAACTTTAATTTTAAAAGGTGATTAGCCTAGCAATGGTTTAATTTAACTGATGAGGCTGAAGAATATTTTGTGTAATGCTTGGATGCAATTAGGAAAACTGATTCAGAATGACAACATCAAAAAAACAACATTAAGACTTAAGTTCAGTAAATAGTTTCATTCAAGTTAGGATGCAAATCTGAAAAACATGTTTATTATTATTAAAAAAAAAAAAAAATCCTCTACTAGAATTAAACACCGTGGCCTTAACGATGCTTCTGTACATTTCTATAATTATTACATTATCTGAACTGAAGAGATTTAAATTGCATTATTATTTATTTTGTCTTACCCTTTGATGTGACACCACACCACAAATTAAAGGTCATAATATAAGGTGATTATTAACTAACTGAATAAAACTTATTCATATTTCATCATCAAATAAGACATTACTACAGATAGAAGAATAACATTATGAACAGGAACAGTATTCCATGTGAAAAAATGCATATAAATCATAGCCTAAATGGTACTGTGGCTAAAGGACAAGCATGTTTAGCTCAAGCTGAAATCACCCAAGTGGAAATGTTAGTCACTATTTTATTTGTTACACTTCGTCAAATATTAGAGCCAGCACTAAATGGATGACTGGCAGGTAGTCTGTAGATTGTTAACAAAGAAAATATCTCTGTCACCAGCTCTTTTCAGATCGTTACACTTTCTATAAACAACGTATGGCATTTCACCAATCAGTTAATGTACTGAATATCAAGGCTAAACAACTTTCTTTTGTTTGTCCTTTACACAGATTGCGACATTTCAGTAACCCCCTTCAAATCTACTTATACATTATTAATGACAAATGTTCTTTGTGTAATGGCTGTGATATTTCAATATAATACCTCTGAATTAAATAATTTCATATGCTTAAAAATAATCAAATATATTCAAATAAACGTATAATATAGCTTTATAGTAGTAGCATCAATAATGTGAAGAATATATTGTAAAGGGCTGCCAGGATATTGTAGATGCCACTAAGGTGGCAGAAGTAAGGGTCAGGTCAATCAGAGACCTCACACTGAGAAAGAAAATCAGAGAGTACCTTTGCATGCCACTGTGGGAAGATCAGGTTTGCAAGAAGGTGATAAACTCAGTCTGGATAAATAGCGGCCCAGAAGCAGACCTTCCAATTGTAACAGAGTAAGGTGGAGGGATTTAAAATGCTCCCCAAGGATACTAGAGACCAGTAACTCAGCTTTGACAGTTCTAATGCTAGACAGCTGGAGAAGAATTCCTGACTATATAAGTGAAAGCCTCCTTGGCGGACTTTAAAGGCCGCTTGCAAACTCAGTAGTACAAGGACACTCTGGAGACCCTTGCCTCAAACTGGTTCGAGTGTTTGGCCTGAAAGTGGCTCTACGATGGTGTCTAAAAAGCCACATCTAACCTCTTTGAATCTGAAGATGAGAGAAACGTTGGGCTATAGGCTCACTTAAGGGAAGAAAAGGCAAAGGTATACAGACAGAGAAAGACCGCACTTGGGTTGTAATCAAGCGGATAATTCATCCCGCCTGATAGAAAGCAGGTTTTCATCTTTTACTGTAAATAAAAGCAAAGTAAGATAGAGTTGTATCTGACTTTTGTTCCTTTTGGTATTATGTGTTCTGCCTTGTGTGTGCATGTTTTGATTGAGAAACATAAACACTGTTTTTAAAATATATAGCACAGTGAAGTTGCTTTTATCACTGCCACCTCAAACTCCAGAGTCTTCAAAGCTGTGAGGAGTTTCTTTGAGTGTCTCTATAGGTTTTCACTAGCTTCTTAAATTTCCTTCCCGCATACCGAAGTCAAATGATTAAGTTGATCTACAGCTTTAAATCAGCCTTTCTCAGGGTACATGAACTGGCATCTCATTTAGTGATGACTCCTGCCTTACACCCAATGCTATCTTGGTAGATAGATACCTTGCATCAAGGAGATTGCATGTGGCTGTTGCTGAAAGCCATGTATGGATGAACAGTGTGTGATGCTAAAAAGAGAAAATAATGATGTACATCCTCAGATCATCATAAAGTATGTATATTTGTACCTATAGAATACAACTTGTTGTTTGAAACCCTACAATGAGTTTAAAACTTTAAAACAAAGAGTATGGTTTGTGACTATATCTGATATTCATACTTGGAAGTTTCTTAAATAAAGGACACAAGAATACATTCCACCCAATAAAGTTCCATGCTGCTATTTATTAACAGTATTTAGCCATGTGTCCCATCTGTTCTGTTTAAATGTGGAATCCTGGGATTTCCCATGAATGCTCATGTCTGTATTTTATTTTAAAAATGTCTTTTTTCAGGCTAGTACAAGGCCCTGTTAGGGTTTTTTTTGCAACACATGCTGTTTCTGCATTTTGTCTCCCTGTCAATGCTAAAAAAAACCTGGCAACTCAGCAGCATGTTTTGCACAACTTTATTTGTATTTTTTTCAGGAGTGTACTTTGAGAAGCAAATATCTGCAGGACTGGAAAATTCTGGGTAGAAAGCAAGCTGGTAATTGAGTGATATACTTTTGCAGTTCCTATTTGAAGAACATTAGCCCTAGCACACTGAGAATACAGTAGTATGTTGCAGATGCCCCCTTTTGGATGGCAGCTTTTACTCTGTGGCTAGGTGTTTCACATATCTTTGTTAACCATTGCAGTAAAATTCCCAACTAAGGAGAAGTCTGAATAGCTAATACTTTCCATACTTAAAAATTTCCAGGTGCCATGTGCTGACTCTCTCTCAAAGTGAGGCATGTGTATAGTAATGGCAACTTTTGCTTTATGTCAGTTTACACAAATACAATTTAACCTTTTTTCATAAAGAACTCTTTTCCATTAGATCAATATCTTTTGAAGTATATTGGTCACCTGCCTTGTGTCTGGGTACACCTGCAGGTCCCATACTTGGAATTGTTTGGTGTCAGAGTTTCCATCCTACAAGTTTCAGACTCATTGGCAGAAGCTGAGACCTTGATGGTGTTTCTAAAAGTAAGACAAGGTCAGGAGCATTAGACTGACAGACACTGATAAGGTACATAAGAAAGTAGTGAGACACAGTTGGGGAAGTGTGAGTAGTGGTGAGTCATTGGAAGGGGCTTCTCTTCACTTCCCAGTGACTCACCAGACACTTCCATGGCAGGTCACAGATTATTAAGGACCTATCTGTTTTCTAGAATAAAGTAGCTCGTCATTTGCTTTGAATATGACATTTAAAACCCTTTCCGAATCACCATGGAGAAATTCATTATGTGGCAACTGCTCATACATGACTGAGCAGGCCACATTTTTACATAAGCAGTGAGGCTAGATTCCAATGAATTCCAATAGAATTCCAATGTCACTCTGTCCTACAGTCTATCAGGACACTAGGAGCGGGTGCAGTTCATCAGTAGTTATTTAGTCAGATGTTCTTTAATGCAGAGGTGTAAAACTAGATAAAAGATTTTGCTGAGGCTATTCATATTGCTTGTAAGAATTGTGATAAATGTTTTTATAGGCTGTTAATAAGTCTCTTCCACTCTTTTTATGTTCTTGGTGTCAATTCCATTTTGATCTAGTTACCTGTTCTAATCTTGAAACTTGGTTGCTGATGCCTGCACCATGATTTTTTGCAAATGGCATAGGACTATGAGATTTGGAAAAAATCAAAATCAGAATCTTTTGGTCTTAAGAAACTTTTTTAATTTTAAAACATATGTGGGTATTATGCATAACAATATCCATCCATCCATTTTCCAACCCGCTGAATCCAAACACAGGGTCACGGGGGGTCTGCTGGAGCCAATCCCAGCCAACACAGGGCACAAGGCAGGAGCCAATCCTGGGCAGGGTGCCAACCCACCGCAGTGCATAACAATATATTATATTATACCAGTAATGGCACACTGCACGATCACATGCAGTGAATACACTTGTCCTTGAGCATTCATAGTTTTCATACTCTTTCTCTGTACATTTAGCATTCGTTAGCTCAGAGGTTGATGTGCTTGCTGTTTCCTTAGCAGCTGTTCTTTTCTCCACCCTAGTGGCCTGCTTCTTCTCTTCTTTCGTCTGCATCTTTTCATGTTAAAATTGATTAAGTCAGTGTTTGTGTTGCAATTTTTCACTTAAGCCGGCACTTAAGTCTTCAATCTGCCTCAAGAATGATTTAAGACATGAAGAGGTAGGGGAAGTGACAGTGAAGGTGGTAGGGATGAGAACGGCGCCCGTATGCATGCGCTGCACGGACACCCTGCTGGCTACTGCCGAGAGTTGATTCTACAATAAAATAAAAATAAAATGAGGAATAACCTTGGAGGTCAAGCAGATAGTAGACTTCATGTAGTATATGTGTACCAAATTTCAGGTCAAAAGGTGAAACGGTTTGCGAGCAATAGGTGATTAAAATCCTGGACAGACAAACAAACAGCCACGGTATGGTATTATATATAAAGATTATACTATGTTGGAGGGCAGCCCCTGCAGGGCACGGATTCTAACAGGGCATGTTGGGAGCTGGAGTTTGGATCAGCCTTGTTGGGTTCTATGGGTACTGCCAGGGGGTGCTGCAGGGACGACAGATCCCTTTGAGGCAGCATTTCCACCATACCTGGAAGTGCTGCCGGAAGAAGGTCAGGGAACACTTAGAATATTTCCGGGTGTGCTTTAAAAGATGCCACCTCAATCCAGTCGAGGAGCCAGAGTCAGGAGGAGTTGAGGTGGACTGAGAGAAAGAGACCAGAAAAAAAGAAGGGACTGTGTATTTGGGTTGATATTTGTAAACTGTGGTGCTTAATTTTCTTAATTTTTGCATGGCCCAACAGGCTTCTAAGTGTAGACATTCTTTGTCATAATTTGGCTTGTGCTTAATGCTGTCAGGATAGGCATCAGCTAACTAAAACTTTGAACTTAATAAACAGTATAGAGAATGGATGGATGGAAAAATATACTGAAATAAATTGAATGGATGTGCCATTGACAAAACTGACAAAACCAGTATTAGGTCTTTATATTATCTTCTGAAGGTGGTCGGTGCCTGTCGTGGCGGCAATCCCCGAACCCGTTGGTGGACACCGGCGGTGAGGGATGCTGTCAAGCTGAAGAAGGAGTCCTACAGGACCTTTTTGTCCTGTGGGACTCTGGAGGCAGCCGATAGGTACCGGCAGGCCAAGCAGAATGCGGCTTTGGTGGTTGCTGAGGCAAAAACTCGGGCGTGGAAGGAGTTTGGGGAGGCCATGGAGAACGACTTTCAGATGCCTTTAGGAGATTCTGGTCCACCATCCGGCGTCTCAGGAGGGGGAAGCAGTGCAGTGTCAACACTGTATATGGTGGGGATGGTGCACTACTGACCTCGACTCAGGACGTTGTGGGCCGGTGGGGGGAGTACTTCAAAGACCTCCTCAATCCCACTAACATGCCTTCCAATGAGGAAGCAGAGCCTGGGGACTCGGAGGTGGGCTCCCCCATCTCTGGGACTGAGGTCACCGAGGTGGTCAAAAAACTTCTTGGTGGCAGGCTCCCGGGGGTGGATGAGATACGCCCGGAGTTCCTCAAGGCTCTGGATGTTGTAGGACATCCTTGGTTGACATGCCTCTGTAACATTGCATGGACATCAGGGACAGTGCCTCTGGATTGGCAGACTGGGGTGGTGGTCCCCCTCTTTAAGAAGGGGGACCGGAGGGTGTGTTCCAACTACAGAGGGATCACACTCTTCAGCCTCCCTGGAAAAGTCTATTCGGGGGTCCTGGAGAGGAGGGTCCGTCAGATAGTAGAACCTCGCATTCAGAAGTAACAGTTTGGTTTTCGTCCTGGTTGTGGAACAGTGGACCAGCTCTACACCCTTAGCAGGGTCCTGGAGGGTGCATAGGAGTTTGCCCAACCAGTCTACATGTGTTTAGAAAAGGCGTTCGACCGTGTGCCTTGGGGAATTCTGTGGGGGGTACTCCGAGAGTATGGTGTACCGGACCCCCTGATAAAGGCTGTTTGGTCCCTGTACGATCGGTGTCAGAGCTTGGTCCGCATTGCCGGCAGTAAGTCGAACCCATTTCCAGTGAGAGTTGGACTCCGCCAGGGCTGCCCTTTGTCATCGATTCTGTTCATAACTTTTATGGACAGAATTTCTAGGCGCAGCCAGGGTGTTGAGGGGGTCCAGTTTGGTGGACTCAGGATTGTGTCACTGCTTTTTGCAGATGATGTTGTCCTATTTGCCTCATCAGGCTGTGATCTTCAGCTCTCTCTGGATCGGTTCGTAGCTGAGTGTGAAGCGGCTGGGATGGGAATCAGTACCGCCAAATCTGAGATCATGGTCCTCAGCTGAAAAAGGGTGGAATGCCCTCTCAGGGTTGGGAGCGAGATCTTGCCCCAAGTGGAGGAGTTCAAGTATCTTGGGATCTTGTTCACGAGTGAGGGAAGAATGGAGTGCGAGATCGATAGGCGGATCGGTGCGGCATCCGCAGTGATGCGGGCTCTGCATCGGTCTGTCGTGGTGAAAAAGGAGCTGAGCCGCAAGGCAAAGCTCTCAATTTACCAGTCGATCTATGTTCCTACCCTCACCTATGGTCATGAGCTATGGGTAGTGACCGAAAGAAAGAGATCGTGAATACAAGTGGCTGAAATGAGTTTCCTCCGCAGGGTGTCTGGGCTTTCCCTTAAAGATAGGGTGAGAAGCTCAGTCATCCGGGAGGGGCTCAGAGTAGAGCCGCTGCTCCTCCGCATCGAGAGGAGTCAGATGAGGTTACTCTGGCATCTGATCAGGATGCCTCCAGGACGCCTCCCTGGTGAGGTGTTCCGGGCATGTCTAACCGGGAGGAGGCCCCGGGGAAGACCCAGGACATGCTGGAGGGTCTATGTCTCTTGGCTGGCCTTGGGATTCCCGGAAGAGCTAGAAGAAGTGGCTGGGGAGAGGGAAGTCTGGGCATCTCTGCTCAAGCTGCTGCCCCCCGCGACCCGATCTCAGATAAGCGGAAGAGGATGGATGGATGAATTAAGATTGGAACCAATTCTATCAGTAGCAGAGAAAAGACAGGCATTAGTCCGTAACAGATCAGTTTGATAAAGACACCCACAGTAACTAATGTGGGACCAATGCAGAGTTGCTCTTTGGAAAGAGTTGTATATGGCAAAAAATAACACAGAAGAGGAGACTGCACACAACAGTGACTGGATCACTATTCAAACTGAAGACTGTGGTGCCCTGAGTCAGCAGTAACCATTGTGCCACCATGGGGCACAAAAGAATTTAATATTATTACTATTATTTTCTTCTGAAGATAAAGATAGGAAATCAGAAAAAGTATACAGCAAAAAAAAAAAAAAAAAGAATCTTAGAGAAGAAGTGAAAGTTGCATGAGAGCTCAACCAAAGAAAAGTAAGATGAAAGATGGTAGTAACTATGAAAAGTTTTGAAGAGACAGGAGAGGAGAGCAGCAAATGGGGAACAATTTCTAGCCATAAAAGCACAAAGATGGTGTGGAGGCTTGCAGTCCCAGGTAGTGATTATTGAGGGGAGGGTAAGAATCCTCGGGCATACAGTGTAAATCAATACAAACTAAGGCATCTTAGCATAAATAAGCATTATTAGCACTGCAACTCTTTCAAACACTTCAAGGTAACCAGTAGAGAGTTGAATGTAGTTTCCATGGCAATGTAAATGTTTTTAAGTTAAGATTCCAAGAGGAAAATTTAACAGAACCAATAGACATCATGAAGTCTGCTTGATAAAGCCCCACTTAAAGCTTGCCAGAGTTTTGAAAACACTACTGAGGTGCTGACTAATTGCACCTGTGCTTTCCAAGGTAGTTTCTTTTTATTTTCATTGCACTAATCAGCTGGCAGTTCAGCACTCTGATCTGTCATTTCCAGGCAAGATAACAAATGCATTAAGCTGAAGAGCATACTGACGGCTATCTGGCTGGAATGTTACTATGATACTGAGTATTTGGTTTATTTAAAAGTGTTTAAAGCTTCTAGTTGTCATTGATTTTGACCAAATCTATTTTTTAATTCGCTACAGTATGTAATGGATATTAAGAGAGTGTCAATGTAGTATTAATGATCTGTACACTTAAGTACACTTA
Organism: Erpetoichthys calabaricus; assembly: GCF_900747795.2. Lineage (NCBI taxonomy): Eukaryota > Metazoa > Chordata > Cladistia > Polypteriformes > Polypteridae > Erpetoichthys > Erpetoichthys calabaricus. The sequence continues at coordinate 65,471,927 of NC_041400.2, read as the reverse complement.
AATATTGTTTTATGTTAATTGTGTTCAGAGGAGTATGGCAGAGTGACAAAGTTTTTAGTGTCACTGCCACACAGTTCTAATGTTCTAGGTGTGAATCCCAGTTCAGGCACTCTCTTGTAGATTTAAGATTTTCCCCTTATTTCAACATGGTTCTTTTTGGGTACTCCAGTTTTTTCCCACATCACAAAGAAACTGTAACCCAGAATATAATGAGTGTAAGTGTCTGGGTATGGCCTCTGATAAACAGGTGCTAAATGCAGGGTTGGTTCCCAATTTTGCCACCACAAAATTGAATTAAAGTAAATTGATTTTATTATAGATGAATGGATGGTGTTTAGAACAAAAATATCGGGATATATTATTAGTTTTTATAATATATAACTATTGGCTAAATTTATATTTCTTTTTTGTCATCCAGACCCAATTGATAAAAGCAGTAATTTCATTGTCATTACCTAAAAGTAATTAATTTTAAGAAAGTTTGTACATTTTGTTTTACGTGTTGCTAACACTTTTGCAAAAAGCAACCTTACAAAAACTGTTTATATTTATGTACAGTACAATTAAAATGATCTTTTTAAGTTTTTACATTTTTTGATAGATTTTGATTGTAGTTAGTTTTTATTACCTATCACAATTTTAAGTTATTCTGCACTTTGTGGAGCTGTACCATGTTTCTCAGTCAACACCTCTCCAGTATTTGACATGATTGATAATCCCCAAATCTAATCTGAAAGCTCTCTACTCTTCCTGTTTACAAGGATTAACTTGTGTCAATGAAATTGGTTTCTAATGACTGCACTTCTAAAGTGGATGAAAACAAATCTGTCAATAAATGTAGCCTGTCTGTGGGTGGCAGGGTGCCCCAAAGAGCTGAATCTCACTGTGGCAGTAAACAAAAAGTTTTACACCTCATGAATGAGAAATAAACTTTAAAGACTAACTCAGTCTGGCTTGTAGAATGTGGACATTAGGTAGTTACTAGGGTGTTAAACCATGTTAGCCATTATGAATGTAGAGAAAAGCCAAGCAAAATGACACCTAAAAAAAGACATTAGGTATAAAGGTTAACCATTACTTGCAGAAATAATTTTCAATCAGCTATTTTTAGATTAAAAAAAGCAAAACATTAAATGTAATGACTATAAATGACTGTAAAAGTAAACATACAAATAACTGTTATTCTTTATTCTTGTATCTTATTACTTTTATCTTTGAAAATCAATTTGTAAAATATTTGTTTAGAGTTACATGGAAATTAGTTTGCTTGCCCATACTAAATTAGCTCAGTAAGGGAATTAGTGTACGAGTGTACCCTCTGATGGAGCAATACCCATCCAGAACTGGTAACTGCTTTGTGCCCAGTGCAACAGGAGAGACTCCAGTTCCCTATGGCCCTATCATTGGATTCATCTGGTACAGAAGATGGACAGATGACAGATTGATTCAAAAGTCAGATCAAGATTAATTCAATTTAATAAATGTGCATGTAAAGAAGGCTAGAAGATGGACAGATTATATTTTTTTTCAACAGTCTCCCCAAGAATAGTTCAGTTTAATAAATGTGCATGTAAAAAATCCTTCCTTAACTATCTCTGTACATTTTTTCTGTTTTCCAGTAGTTTTCCAGGAAATCCATTGAGAAATTCATCCATCCATCCATTTTCCAACCCGCTGAATCCGAACACAGGGTCACGGGGGTCTGCTGGAGCCAATCCCAGCCAACACAGGGCACAAGGCAGGGAACCAATCCCGGGCAGGGCGCCAACCCACCGCAGGACACACACAAACACACCCACACACCAAGCACACACTAGGGCCAATTTAGAATTACCAATCCACCTAACCTGCATGTCTTTGGACTGTGGGAGGAAACCGGAGCGCCCGGAGGAAACCCACGCAGACACGGGGAGAACATGCAAACTCCACGCAGGGTGGACCCGGGAAGCGAACCCGGGTCTCCTAACTGCGAGGCAGCAGCGCTACCACTGCGCCACCGTGCCGCCCCATTGAGAAATTACTGATGCTTATTTTAATTCACTGAATCAAACCATTCTTGTATATTACGTGAGGACTGAGAAGCTAAAATAAAAGCTCTACTTTCTGAAAACAAAGACAAACAGTATGTATGCAATACTTTTTAATTTGTGATGTAATTCTGGAAATGAATGAAATCTAAAATCCACATTTTCTTTACAGTGCAGAAAACATTCTTTTAATATGCTTCCACAAACTTAAAGGCTTAAATACACAATTTCAGTTTTTAGAATTGCCAGACATCTTTTCTTAATCTGGTAATTTACTCTGTGGTGTTGCGGCTAAGTCATAAAACAGTGGCCTTTCAGTTACAAGCTCTTTCGTCTCCCTGAGCAATTGATGGAGACTTTATTCACCCTGCGGATGGGACAGCTAATAAGCTACAAGCAGTGTGCTTTTATGTGTATGACGTCAGAATGGTTCTCTCTCAGTCCCTTATTTCAATGCATGCCTGAACAACTGTAGATCTAAATGTTTTTCATTTGACACACTTTGTTGTGCCACTTCAACACAGTTCCAACTATGCACAGTCCCTTCCTTGAATAAAATATCTTTCTCTATACAGTATAGTGTTAATTTTTCTGTGATTCTGAAGAAGTTGCATTCTTCCATGTAGACAATTTTGCTAAAAACATGATGTTCACTAAAAAGTTGAACCAAATTTATTTATGCAATGATCACATCAGCTCAACAAGAATTTTATTAAAAATATGGAAAACAGCATTAATATGAAAAACAGCATTAGAGAGTATGGTATTTTAGTGGGTGCCAGAGAAAATGTAGCTATTTTTCTGTGCTGAATGCATAAAAGATGCAGACTGGTATAATAGAAAGTATAATAAAATGTAATACTTAAATAATATTGTTGTTGAAATAAAATGGCACGACTGAGTGTATATCCACTCTTAATATTCAAAACAATCAAATCTGTAAACTAAAAAAGCAAGACAATTATAGTAACAATGTAAGGGCCCTTTATACATATTCAATAATTATATAGAGATATTTATCTACAGTAATGGTTATCATTTGAAACCTGGTGGCTTCCAAACATTTAGTTTGGTTTAGTGGAAAAGTTTTTTAATGCCTGCAAAGCCACTGGCATGAGCAACAAAAGGTCACATTTAAAGGGTGAGATGATAAACAATCACATGCAAAAGTTGATTATACTAGGCAAATTTGTAATATAAAGACAAACTATCACATACCCCTAAGCTTTTATCATATAAGCAACTAATATGTTTATCATTTGACCCCTCATGTTGCATTACAATGACCTTGTTGTTTCACACTCCTGCAGAACTTCTGCCTCAGAGGATCAAAACTTGGTGGGTCATCTAATAACAGAACAGCACAAGTCAGTATAATATGTGTGCAAACCATTAACATTTCTTGCAAAATTCCAAAAACATAAGAAGATATAATATCAGCACCACTAAAAGGTTTAACAATATCTGTTTTGCTGCTCACATATACTGAAAGTAGTAACTTACTGTATATCTAGATCTCTAGCTCAGTGGTTCCAAACCTTTTTTCACTTGCAAACCCCACCACAGCCCATTTCCACAAATTCCTTTTAAGGATAAGTTTGGTGCTTTTCAAGTTGAAGTTATTTATTCACAAACAAGGCATATATGTAATTGCCATGCAAAACTGTGTTCCAAAGTCAAGCAATTTTTATAAATTTAAAAAAATATCTTGTCTGCACTTATTATGGCACTTCTAGTGACCTAGTTTCCATGTTTAACTTTTCAACATTGCTTTTATATTGAGAAACTTACATTCATAAAAATGAATATGTGAACCAAGAATATACTCTACTGAAAGAGAGCACTTGCAAAAAATGGGGCCAAGCA